>NC_092248.1:22590320-22602820 GCF_036320965.1 Panulirus ornatus | reverse complement strand
GCGCTGAGGAATGTGTGGAAAGACAGGCATGTTATAAGGTACAGTAATACCAATAATTTTGTATAGATGTGAGTCACAGGATATAGATCAGAGAGTACAAATGGGTGAATATGTTGGAAATGAAATGTCAGGATGATATGTGGTGTGAGGAGGGTTGATTGAGTAAGAAATGATAGGATAAAAGAGAGGTGTGGCAATAAGAACAGTGTGGGTGAGAGAGCTGAGGAGGGTGAACTGAAATGGTTGGACATTGGTAGGGGAATGAGTGAGGAGAAAGTTGACAAATAGGATATGCTCTATATGTCATAAGTGAAAGGGAATAATTTGTCCCTTTCAGTCTGCACAACAACATCTTGAAGTAGAGAATGCAATACTTTACTAAGTGATTAATCATGACGGTGTAATGTACTTCAATAATGTTGTGTGTTACGTCTAACCTAAGCAACAAAGATGGAATTACCTGCTACACTTTGTTCCCCAAAACTTGCATAAGATCAATTATGCTGGAAAGACTCATTCAGTATTATACCTGAGGAGGACAATGCTGCCACCTACACGACTAGTGGAAGCAATCGTCTTGATGATAATCTGGATCAGTAGGTAGTAGAAGAAGCCATTACATGGCTCAGGGCAGTAACCACGTGTGGCTGTTCCCCAAGTACTCTGTAAATGATCAATCAAAAATGTATAGTAAACATTCTACTGCACCAAATTTCATTAATCTAACACCAGTCACTTCACTATCAAGATAGCTACATTGTCATCTCTTCTTTGAATATCTTAAGAAAGAATTTCTCCAGGTTTACAGGATACATTTTCAATAAATCTATAAATGGGGATAATGTGCTGATTTTTTTTACAAAATGGAGAGACTAAATTCGTGAATAACTAAGTTTTGGGGATCTGTTGCTGAAGTTTGTGTTTCCATGAAGAAATATAATTATGACATGATATAAAGTCAAGGACAAAAGTTACTCTTTTATTCAATGTAAGAAGACAAATGGTACCAGGCTCCATCTGATGGTCATTATATCAAGAGTGAAAAGTCACCTTTGATGAGGCGGTATCATCGTAAGTTGTTAATTGGAATACAATATTGCCAAAGAACCTCTCACTCCAAGGAATTCCATCATTTCCCTGCTGCTGACTGGACTGCAGCCTTAAAGCTGAATAACACAACAACAAGAACAACAACAATGATTAACAATGATAATAAGAACAAAACTAATAATGATGATAATAATGATAATGATAATAATAATGATTAATGAAAATAATTATTATCCCTGGGGATAGGGGAGAAAGAATACTTCCCACGCATTCCTCACGTGTAGAAGGCGACTAAATGGGACGGGAGTGGGGGGCTGGAAACCCTCCCTTCCTTGTAATTAAACTTTCTAAAAGAGGAAACAGAAGAAGGAGTCACGCGAGGAGTGCTCATCCTCCTCGAAGGCTCACATTGGGGTATCTAAATGTGTGTAGATGTAACCAAGATGAGAAAAAAAGGAGAGATAGGTAGTATGTTTGAGGAAAGGAACCTGGATGTTTTGGCTCTGAGTGAAACGAAGCTCAAGGGTAAAGGGGAAGAGTGGTTTGGGAATGGCTTGGGAGTAAAGTCAGGGGTTAGTGAGAGGACAAGAGCAAGGGAAGGAGTAGCACTACTCCTGAAACAGGGGTAGTAGGAGCATTTGATAGAGTGTTAGAAAGCAAACTCTAGATTATATGGGTAAAACTGAAAGTGGATGGAGAGAGATGGGTGATTATTGGTGCATATGTACGTGAGCATGAGAAGAAAGATCATAAGAGGCAAGTGTTTTGGGAGCAGCTGAATGAGTGTGTTAGTAGTTTTGATTCACGAAACCGGGTTATAGTGATGGGTGATTTGAATGCAAAGGTGAGTAATGTGGCAGTTGAGGGAATAATTGGTGTACATGGGGTATTCAGTGTTATAAATGGAAATGGTGAAGAGTTTGAAGCTTTATGTGCTGAAAAAGGACTGGTTATTGGGAATACCTGGTTTAAAAAGAGAGATATACATAAGTACATAAGTTTGAATGGAGAAAAACTGGAGGAAGTAAAGTGTTTTAGATATCTGGGAGTGGATCTGGCAGGGGATGGAACCATGGAAGCGGAAGCGAATCATAGGGTGGGGGAGGGGGCGAAAATCCTGGGAGCCTTGAAGAATGTTTGGAAGTCGAGAACATTATCTCGGAAAGCAAAAATGGTAATGTTTGAAGGATTGAATCAGGGCATGTGAAGCGTCTGGGATAAACCATGGAAAGTTCTGTGGGGCCTGGATGTGGAAAGGGAGCTGTGGTTTCGGGCATTATTACATGACAGCTAGAGACTGAGTGTGAACGAATGGGGCCTTGTTGTCTTTTCCTAGCGCTACCTCGCACACATGAGAGGGGAGTGGGATGTTATTCCATGTGTGGCGAGGTGGCGATGGGAATAAAGGCAGACAGTATGAATTATGTACATGTGTATATATGTATATGTCTGTGTGCATATATATATGTGTACATTGAGATGTATAGGTAAGTATAATTGCGTGTGTGTATATACATGTTTATGGGGGTAGGGTTGGACCATTTCTCTCGTCTGTTTCCTTGCGCTACCTCGCAAACGCGGGAGACAGCGGCAAAAAAAAACAAAAAAACAATAATGATAAAATTGATAATAATGATAATTGCAATAATTATGATATTGATAATAATAAAGATCTGGTATCAATTAAAGAAAAATTCCCAGTGGGAAGCTTTAGTTTGATGACCTGTGGGTCTTGCTAAAGCTGACTGAAACCAAGTGGCTTCAGATAAAATAAAAGCCCTAAAGTAAGCTTTAGTTTTAAAACTGTGGGACCCCACAAAAGCTTAATGAAACCGTCTGGCTTCAGCTAGAATAGAAGTTCTAAAGTAAACATTAAGTCTGACAACCCGTGAGCCCTGCAAAAGCTGAATCAAATTGTCTGTTGTTAGCTGAAGAGAAAGTTCTAAAAATGCACTTTAGTTTGATAGTATGCGTGCCCTGCAAAAGTGGAAAAAATCCTTCTGATATCAGTAAGTAACAATAGGTGGAATAAAATCATCTGGCATTAGCCAGAATATATATCTCCGAGTAAAGCTTTAGTTTGATGATCCGGACATCCCAGAAAGATTTAATAAAGTTGAATGGCATTGGAAAGAAAAAAAAACCTAAATGAAGCTTAAATTTGACAATCTGAGGAGCCCCTAAAAGCTAAACAGAATTGTCTAGCCTCAGATAAAAAAAAATCCCAAAGTGAAGCTTTGATGACCCATGGGCATCATAAAAACTGAATATCGTCCGGCATCAGCAAGAATAAAAGTTCTAACGTGAAGCTTTGGTTTGACAAGCCTTAGTCCTTAGGAAAGCCGAATGAAATCATCTGGCGTCAGCTAGGATAAAAGTCCCAAAGTAAATCTTTAGTTTGACAACTTTTGGGCCCCCCCCAAAAAAAGCTGAAGATCGTGTGACAACAGTAAAATAAAAGTTCCAAAGAGAAGCTTTAATTTAATAACTTATGGTCCTTGCAAAAGCTGAATACAATTGTCTGACGTCAGCTCAAATAAAAGTCCCAAAGTTTGAGACCCATGGGACCCACAAAAGCTGAATAAGATCATCTGGCACCTGCTAGAATAAGACTCCCAAAGTGAAGCTTTAGTTTGATCACACATGGGCGCTACAAGAGCTGAATAAAATTGTCAGGAGGCAGCTAAAATAAAGTCCTAAAGTGAAATTTTAGTTTGACAACCTGTGGGCCCCACAAAAGCTGAAAGAAATCATCTAGCGTCAGCTAAATAAAAACCATAAAGCGCAGCTTTAGTTTTACAACCTGTGGGACCTATAAATGTCTGGCTTCGCCTATACTAAAAGACCCAAAGTGAGGTTGTGGTTTGATGATACTAGGCCCAGCAAAAGCTGAATAAAATCATCTGGCGTCTACTAAAATAAAAGTTCCAAAGTGAAACTTCAGTTTGATGACCCAAAGGCACCACAAAAGCTCAAAGAAATCGTCTGGCACTAAAAGTACCTACGTGAAGCTTTAGTTTGACAACACATGGGATCCACAAATGCTGAGGAAAATTGTCAGGCTTCCCATATAATGAAAAATAAAACCAAAATGAACCTTTAGTTTAATTTAGTCTGACTACATGTGGGCCTGGTAAAAACTGAATAGAATTATCAAGCATCAGCTAAAATAAAAGTCCCAAAGTGAAGCTTTAGTTTGAGGACCCGTGGGCCCTACAAAAGCTGAATGAAATTGTCTGGCTTCAGCTAGAACGATAGTTCTAAAGGAAAGTTAAAGTTTGACAACCCCAGAGTCTCTTAAAAGCGAGTAGAATCATCTGGCCTCAGCTGAAATGAATGTTCCCAAATGAAGCTGTAGTTTGAGAACCTGTAGGCCCCACAATAGCTTAATAAAATCATCTGATGTTAACAAGAATAATACTCATTTAGTGAAGCTTTAGTTAAACAACATGTGGGCCCCCCAAAAAGCTGGATAAAATCATCTGGCATAAGCTAAAAATTGAATAAGAGCCTTTAGAGTCTGCTAAAATATAACTCCCAAAGAAAAACTTTAGTTTGACAATCCATGGCCCCGCAAAAGCTGAGTAAATTCATCTGGCGTCAATAAGAATAAAAGTTCGAAAGTGAAGCCCTGAAAAACTGAATAAAATCATGTGGCTACAACTAGATAAAAGTCTCAAAGTGAATCTTTGGTTTAATGACCAATGATACCCTCAAAAGCTGAATACAATCATCTGTTATTAGCTTGAATAAAAGTTCCAAAATGAAGCTTTAGTTTGATAACCCTGTGGGCCCCACAAAAGATGAATAAAATCATCTGGCATCTGCTAAAATTAAAGCCCCAAAGTGAAGCTTCACTTTGATGACCCATAAGCCCTGCAAAAGCTGAAAGAAATTGTCTGGCATCAGCTAAATTAAAAGTCTCAAAATGAAGCTTTAGTTTGACAGCCCATAGGACCTACAAATACTGAAAAACATCATATGGCTTCCCCTACAATGAAAATGAAAAATGAAGCTTTAGTTTCATGAAGTGTCCTGCAAAAGCGGAAAAATGCCCCCCTCCCCCCCAAAAAAAAGCTTTAATCTGACTACAAGTGGGCCTTGTAAGAACTGAATAAAATCATCTGGCATCATGCAAAATAAAAGTCCCAAAGTCAAACTTTAGTTTGCAACCTGTGGAACCCTCAAAGGCTGAATAAGATCTTCTGGCATCTGCTAAAATAAGACTCCCACAGCAAAGCTTTAGTTTGATGATCCATGGGCACTACAAAAGCTGAGTAAGATTGTCAGGCGGCAGCCAAAATAAAAGTCCTTAAGTAAAGCTTTAGTTTGATGACCTGTGGGCCCCGCAAAAACTGAAAGAAATCGTCTGGCATCAGCTAAAATTGAAGTGGAGCTTCATTATGACAACCCATGGGGCCCACAAAGGCCTGGCTTCACCTACACTAAAGTGAAGCTTTAGTTTGATGATCCATTGGCCCCACAAAAGCTGAATAGAATTGTCTGGCATCTACTATAATAAGTCCCAAAGTGGAGCTTCAGTTTGATGACCCGTAGGCACCGCAAAAGCTGAGAGAAGTCATCTAGCATCAGCTGAAATAGAAGTCTCAAAGGGAAGCTTTAGTTTGACAACACATGGGACCCACAAACACTGAAAGAATCATCTAGCTACCTCTACATTAAGAAAAAAAAACCAAGATGAAACTCAAGTTTGACGATCAATGTGTCCTGCAAAAGATGAAAGGAATCATCCAGTCTCAGGTAGAATAAAAGTCCCAAAGAGAAGCTTTACTCTGAATACACATGGGCCTCATAAAAGCTGAAAACATCATCAGGCAGCGGCTAAAATAAAACTCATAAAGTGAGGACCCATAGGCACTGCAAAAGCCGAATGAAACTGTCTGGCTTCAGCTAGAATAATAGTTCTAAAGTAAAGCTTTAGTTTGACAACCTATGAGCCCCTTAAAATCTGAATAATATCGTCTGACCTCAACTAAAATAAAAGTTCTTAAGTGAAGCTTTAGTTTGACAGCCCGCAGGCTCTGCAAAAGCATGATAAAATCATCTAGTATTAACAAGAATAATACTCCCTTAGTGAAGTTTTAGTTTCACAGCCCGTGGTCCCCACAAAAGCTGAATATAACCATCTGTTGTCAAGTAGAATAAGAGTTCCTAATTGAATCTTTAGCTTCACGATCTGTGGGCCCCACAAAAGCTGAATAAAATCGTCTGGCATCTGCGAAAATAAAAGTCCTAAAGTGAAACTTCATTTTGATGACCTGTACACCCTGCAAGAGCTGAGGGAAATCATTTGGCATCAGTTGAAATGAAAATCTCAGAACGAGGCTTTAGTTTGACAACCAATGGGACCCACAAATGCTGAAAAAAATTCTGGCTTCCCCCTACAATAAAAAACCCAAATCAAATTTTACGTTGATGATTCATGTGTCCCATAAAAGCTGAAAAGAATCCGGCCACAACTGGAATGAAAGTCCCAAAGAAAAAAATTAGTCTGACTACAAGTGGGCCTCATAAAAGCTGAAAAAAACCACCTGGCATCAGCTAAAATATAAGTCCCACAGTTAAGCTTTAGTCTGAGAACCTATGGGCCCTGCAAAAGCTGAATCAAATTGTCTGCCACCAGTTAAGATAGAAGTCCCATAGAGATGCTTTAGTCTGATGACCGATGGGCTTCACTAAAGCTGAATAAAAACTTTTAGGCAGTTGTTATTACATTAAAAGTCCCAAAGCGAAGCTTTAGTTTGACTACCTGTTTTACAAAAGCTGAATAATTTCTTCTGGCATGAATTAGAACGAAAATCCCATAATGAAGCTTTGGTTTGACAACCCATGGGCATCACTAAAGTTGAATGAAAACCATCTAGCTTCAGCTAGAATAACAGTCCCAAAGTGAAGTTATAGTACCACACCCAATGCACTCTGCAAAAGCTGAATGAAATCGTCTGACTCCAGTTAGAATAAAAATTCTTCGATGAATCGTTAGTTTGACATGACAACCTGTGGATCCTTTAAATGCTGAATAAAATCATCTAGCATAAACCAAATTAATTGTCCTCAAACAAAGCTTTAGTTTAATGACCTCAAAGGCTCTGCCAAAGCTTAAAGAATTCATTTGGTGTTAGAATACAGTCACTAAAAGAGGCTTTAGTTTGACAACCCAAAGACCCGCAAAAATCTGATCAGGATCGTCTAGCATTAGCTAAAATAAAAGGCATTAGCAAGAATGACAGCTCCTACCTGAAGCTTTAGTTTGATGATTCATGGTCCCCCAAAATCTGAATAGAGTCATCTGGCATGAGCTAAAACAAAAGTCCAAAATGAGGCTTAATTTGATGACCCATGGGTCTTGCGTAAGCTGAATAAAACCGTCTAGCTTCAGCTAAAATAAAAGTCCCAAAGTGAAGTTTTAGTTGATGACCTGTAGGCTCTGCAAATGCTGAATGAAATCGTCCGGCATCAGCTAGCATAAAAGTTTTAAATCAAAGCTTTAGTTTGACAACTTATGGGCCCTTAAAAGCTGAATAAAACTGCTTGGCTTTAACAAGAATATATGTTCCCAAGTGAAGCTTTAGTTTGATAGCCCAAGGGCCCTGCATAAGATGAATGAAATTGTCTGGCATCAGCAAGAACCTTAGTCCCTAAGTGAAGCTTTAGTTTAACAACCCATGGGCCCCAAAATAGCTTAACAGGATCATATGGCATTAACTAAACTAAAAATCTCAAAGTGAAGCTTCAGTTTGAGTATCTGTGGGCTCTGCAAAAGCTGAATAAAATATTCTAGCATCAGCTAGAATAAAAGTCCTAAAGTGATTCTTTAGTTCGACAAACATTGGCCCGCAAAAGCTGAATAGAATCATCTGGTGTCAGCCAAGATAAAATTCACAAAGTGAAGCTTTAGTCTGATGACCTTAGTGCCCCAAAAGTGTTGAATGAAATTGTACAGCAACAGCTAAGATATGTAAAAGTCCCAAAGTTAAGTTTTAGTTTAATGACCTATGGTCCCTGAAGAAGCTGAACACAATTATCTGGCATCAGCTAAAATGAAAGCCTCAAAGTGAAGCTTTAGTATGAAGACCCATGGGCCCCACAAAAACTAAATAAAATCATCTGGCATCAGCAAGAATAATAGTCCCTTGGTGAAACTTTTGTTTATGACCCATGGGCTTTGAAAAACCTAAAGAGAATCGTATTGCAGTAGCTTAGATAAAAGTCCCAAAGTGAAGATTATTTAGATGACGCTTGGGCTCCACAAAAACTAAATAGAAGTGTCTGGCATCACCTACAACAAAAGTCCTAAAGTGAAGCTTTAGTCTGACAAAGCTTGGATCCCAGAAAAGCTGAATAAAATCCTCTAGCATCAGCTCGAATAAAAGTCCCAGATGGAAGCTTTAGTTTGATGACCCTTGGGCTCCAAAAAAATTGAAAGAAAATCGTTGAGCAATAACTAAAATAAAAGTCTCACAGTGAAGCTTTAGTTTAACGACCTGCGGTCTTCTCAAAAGCTGAATACAATCGTCTGGCAGCAACTAGAATTTAAGTCCCAAGGTAAAGCTTTAGTTTTATGACCCATGGGCTCTGCAAAAACTAAATAAAATCATCTTGGCATCTGCTATAATAAGAGTACCAAAGTGAGGCTTTAGTTTGATGATCTGTGGGTTGGCGAAAGCTGAACAGAATCATCTGGTGTTGGTTAAAATGCAAATGCCATAGTGAAGCTTTAGTTTGACAACCTGTGGGCTCTGCATACATGGAATAAAATCTAGCATCAGCTGGAATCAAAGTTCTAAAGCAAAGCTTTTGTTTGATAAACCTTGGGCCCCACAAAAGCTGAATAGAATTGTCTGGTGTCAGCTAGCATGAAAATCCCAAAGTGAAGCTTCAGTTTGATGACCCATTAGCCCAGCAAAAGCTAAATAAAATTGTCTGGTGTCAGCTTAAATAACAGTCCCAAAGTGAAGCTTTAGTCTGATGACCCACAGTCCCTGCAAAAGCTGCATAAAACCATCTGGTGTCTATCAGACTAAAAGTCCCAAAGTGAAGCTTCAATTTGATGACCCATGGTCCCCATAAAATGCTGAATAAACTCTTCTTGATTCAGCCAGAATAAAAGTCCCAGAGTGAAGCCTTAGTTTGAATCCCATTCGGTCCTGTAAAAGCTGAATAAAATCATCTGGCTTCAGCTAGAATGAAATTACTAAAGTGAACCTGTAGCTGAAAGGTGGATGAGTGGAATAGAATGACTGAGGACAAGATCAATGCAGACAGCATACATAAATTATAACTTTAGTAAAGAATGATCAGGAGATGGGGACCCAGTACAAATAGGTAACTGCGGTGTTGGTATGATCAGGTGCATACTGGCAACACAGCCTCTGTTTTTGCTAGAAACACCTTTTGCCTCATCTTTGTCAAGTATCAGTGCTGACAGAACCAGTGTCCAAAAAATTACCGTTTACATAATCCAAAGACTGATCATTATTGTCAAATAAATTACAATCATCCATCTGATCCTCAAAATCTAGCTAAGAGCTCCTCAATTTCCTTCTCATAAAACTCATGAAAATGTGCCATCACTGTCAGGGCTGAATGATGACTGACTGTAAGGAGAAATCATTGTCCACTCTCACCCTAACACAACAAAGGCTTTGCATGGAGTCTTGAAACAGAGGTGCGAAACTTAATGCGTGAATTTATGACTAGAAAAGGCTGGAGTAGGTAAGGGGTTAAACATCCTATAACTGTTCAGATTCAATTATGATTACTCCACTGTCTCCAGCGATTTATCATGAACCAACTTATCCATGCATTATGATTCTCATCACTTAACTCAGTAAAAGGACATCATCTAAGAGACTTTCGTGCAATTAGATATGATGCTTATTCACTGTTAACAAATAATTACAATACTGTACAAACCCTTGCTTTATGTACATTTCATCCATATACAGAAAAGTGTATGAGTCAAACACCAGTACCCTGAACATCTGCTTGCTTAAAGTTATCAGCTATATGCACGAGCACAATGACACAATTCCTTTGATAAGTAAAAATTTTGTACTGATCATTGCAGTTGACTCAAACTTTTGTTCAGTGCCTACAAAATCAAAATAAAGCCAAAATCCATCACAAAAGAGGTGCGTAACACTTGTCTTTGTGAAGGACCAACCCCCAGTAATTTTCAACGCCAACCCGTAGCTTTTTCCAAATATATGATATGTAAAATCCACCCTGTTGTAGCACTGTACCAGAATTATTCTTTTTATTCACCATAGGAATCTGTTAAAGTGAAAGAAATAAGGGTTAGAAGGGTCAGCAATAGAAGTTTGTTATGATTTGTCAAATCTGTTGTACAAATTACACCGAAATACACGATTCAATGCACCACAACACAGGCTCAGTATACAACACTTCAAACAAACTACATATGTCAACATACTTAATACAGCAGGGCACATATGTGGCACATCGGGCAAATTCATTTATTTTGAAGCTATGCTAAACTCAAATTTCAAGGTAGATATCCTGAGATTTATGTTACTGGGATAGCGCTGTAAGAACTGGAAGTAAAATAAGCTGCATTTTACAGCACTACAACTTATCAAACAAAATACCTCACGTTTTCACAGTTAGAGACTTGCACTACAGAGAAGGAACATACCTTTGCTCCTGATTGTAATTCATATTACAATTTAAAGTAAATCCTTGGTAAAAACTATTCACTGCTTCTAACAACTTGCCTCCCACACCATATATTCTTAATACCTTCCACAAAGCATATCTATTAACCCTATCATAAGCCTTCTCCAGATCCATAAATGCTACATACAAATCCATTTGCTTTTCTAAGTATTTCTCACATACATTCTTCAAAACAAACACCTGATCCACACATCCTCTACCACTTCTGAAACCACACTGCTCTTCCCCAATCTGATGCTCTGTACATGCCTTTACCCTCTCAATCAATATCCCCCCATATAATTTCCCAGGAACACTGAACAAACTTATGCCTCTGTAATTTGAACACTCACCTTTATCCCCTTTGCCTTTGCATAATGGCACTATGCATGCATTCAACCAATCCTCAGGCACTTCACCATGATTCATACATACGCTGAATATCCTTACCAATCAATCAACAACACAGTTACCCCCTTTTTGATAAATTCCACTGCAATACCATCCAAACCCACTGCCTTGCTGGCTTTCATCTTCTGCAAAGCTTTCACTACCTCTTCTTTGTTTACCAAACCATTCTCCCTGACTCTCTCACTTTGCACACAACCTTAACCAAAACATCCTATATCAGCCACCCTATCATCTAACACATTCAAAAAACCTTCAAAATTTTTACTCAATCTCCTTCTCACCTCATCACTATTTGATATTACCTCCTCGTTTGCCCCCTTCACCGATGTTCCCATTTGTTCTCTTGTCTTACACACTTTATTTACTTCCTTCCAAAACATATTTTTATTCTCTCTAGAATTTAATGATACTCTCTTACCCAGCTCTCATTTGCCTTCTTTTTCACCTCTTGAACCTTTCTCTTGACTTTCTGCCACTTCCTTTTATACCTTTCCCAGTCATTTGCACCACTTCTCCGCAAAAATCATCCAAATGCCTCTCTCTTCTCTTTCACTAACAATCTTACTTCTTCATCCCGCCATTCACCAAGGATGTAAGGCATGTGTACGAGTAGGAAGAGAGGAAAATGAATGGTTCCCAGTGAATGTAGGTTTGCGGCAGGGATGCGTGATGTTTCCATGGATGTTTAATTTAATAATGGATGGGGTAGTTAGCAAGGTGAATGCAAAAGCTTTAGAGAGAGGGGCAAGTATGCAGTCTGTTGGGGATGAGAGGGCTTGGGAGGTGAGTCAGTTGTATTTCACCGATGATACAGCGCTGGTGGCTGATTCGGGTGAGAAACTGCAGAAGCTGGTGACTGAGTACGGTAAAGTGTGTGAAAGAAGAAAGTTGAGAGTAAATGTGAATAAGAACAAGGTTATTACGGTCGGTAGGGTTAAGGGACAAGTTAATTGGGAGGTAAGTTTGATTGGAGAAAAACTGGAGGAAGCGAAGTCTTTTAGATATCTGGGAGTGGTCTTAGCAGCGGATGGAACCATGGAAATGGAAGTGAGTCATAGGGTGTGGGAGGGGGCTAAGTCCTTGGAGTGTTGAAGAATGTGTAGAAGGCAAGAACGTTATCAAGGAGAGCAAACATGGATATGTCTGAAGGAATAGTGGTTCCAACAATGTTATATCACTGCGAGGCATGAGCTATAGACAGGATTGTGCGGAGGAGGGTGGATGTGATGGAAGTGAAATGTTTGAGGACAACATGTGGTGTGAGGTGGTTTGATCGAATAAGTAATGAAAAGGTAAGAAAGATGAGTGGTAATATAAAGAGTGTGGTTGAGAGAGCAGAA
>NC_092248.1:22417820-22585320 GCF_036320965.1 Panulirus ornatus | reverse complement strand
TAATAATAATTTCACTTTGCTTCCCATTTTGCTTAAACTCTTTAATGTAAATGTTGCCTTTAGCGACAAATAATACTATAAAGGATATCTTAATCAGGAATTCACCAGAAAATTCTCTTGGATGCATCTATAAAGTGCCTTGTGGAAAGTGTGATAAATCTTATGTTGGTCAGACTGGTAAGGATCTTTCTGTTAGACTTAAGCAACATAAATATAGTATAAGAACGAGAAAAGAATCAAATGCCTTGTTTAATCACGTTAAAAACTATGATCATTGTATTGACTAGAGTAACGCCATCTCAGTTATTAACTCTAACTCTATTACCAAGAGAAATATCATTGAATCTTCTATTATTAAATACACAAAGAATTATAATCTTAATATTAGTGATGGTCTATACAAATTAGATAACTTTATTGTTGACAAACTTTGTGAAATGATAAGTTTATGAACGCTCGTTGTATGTTTTGGACAATCATTATTAACTCTAACTCTATTACCAAGAGAAATACCATTGAATCTCCTATTATGAAATACACATAGAATTAAAATCTTAATATTAGTGATGGTCTGTACAAATTAGATAACTTTATTGTTGATCAAATTTGTAAGATGATTAGTTTATGAACGCTCGCTGTTTGTTTTGGACAATCATATGTTTACCAAAAGGCGTCATAGCTTCGTCTCTTCGATGTGTATCATTTTCCCCGTGGACTCATAGGAATATATATATATATATATATATATATATATATATATATATATATATATATATATATATATATATACTTAGAAAAGCAAATGGATTTGTATGTAGCATTTATGGATCTGGAGAAGGCATATGATAGAGTTGATAGAGATGCTCTGTGGAAGGTATTAAGAATATATGGTGTGGGAGGCAAGTTGTTAGAAGAAGTGAAAAGTTTTTATCGAGGATGTAAGGCATGTGTACGTGTAGGAAGAGAGGAAAGTGATTGGTTCTCAGTGAATGTAGGTTTGCGGCAGGGGTGTATGATGTCTCCATGGTTGTTTAATTTGTTTATGGATGGGGTTGTTAGGGAGGTGAATGCAAGAGTTTTGGAAAGAAGGGCAAGTATGAAGTCTGTTGAGGATGAGAGAGCTTGGGAAGTGAGTCAGTTGTTGTTCGCTGATGATACAGCGCTGGTGGCTGTTTCATGTGAGAAACTGCAGAAGCTGGTGACTGAGTTTGGTAAAGTGTGTGAAAGAAGAAATTTAAGAGTAAATGTGAATAAGAGCAAGGTTATTAGGTACAGTATGGTTGAGGGTCAAGTCAATTGGGAGGTAAGTTTGAATGGAGAAAAACTGGAGAAAGTAAAGTGTTTTAGATATCTGGGAGTGGATCTGGCAGCGGATGCAACCATGGAATCGGAAGTGGATCATAGGGTGGGGGAGGGGGCGAAAATCCTGGGAGCCTTGAAGAATGTGTGGAAGTCGAGAACATTATCTCGGAAAGCAAAAATGGGTATGTTTGAAGGAATAGTGGTTCCAACAATGTTGTATGGTTGCGAGGCGTGGGCTATGGATAGAGTTGTGCGCAGGAGGATGGATGTGCTGGAAATGAGATGTTTGAGGACAATGTGTGGTGTGAGGTGGTTTGATCGAGTAAGTAACGTAAGGGTAAGAGAGATGTGTGGAAATAAAAAGAGTGTGGTTGAGAGAGCAGAAGAGGGTGCTTGAAATGGTTTGGGCACATGGAGAGAATGAGTGAGGAAAGATTGACCAAGAGGATATATGTGTCGGAGGTGGAGGGAACGAGGAGAAGTGGGAGACCAAATTGGAGGTGGAAATTGGGGGAGGGGGCGAAAATTCAGGGAGCGTTAAAAAATGTGTGAAAGTTGAGAACCTTATCTTGGAATGCAAAAATGGATATTTTTGAAGGACTAGTGGTTCCAACAATGTTATATGGTTGCGAGGCGTGGGTTATAGATAGAATTGTGCGGAGGAGGGTGGATGTACTGGAAATGAGATGTTTGAGGACAATATTTGGTGTGAGGTGGTTGATTGAGTAAGTAATAAAAGGGTAAGAGAGATGTGTGGTAATAAAAAGAGTGTGGTTGAGAGAGCAGAAAAGGGTGTTTTGAAATGGTTTGGTCACATGGAGAGAATAAGTGAAGAAAGATTGACAAAGAGGATATATGTGTCAGAGATGGAGGGAACGAGGAGAAGTGGAAGACCAAATTGGAGGTGGAGAGATGGAGTGAAAAAGCTTTTGAGTGATCGGAGCCTGAACATGCAGGAGGGTGAAAGGAGTGCATGGAAAAGATTAAACTGGGACGATGTGGTATACCGGGGTCGACGTGCTGTCAATGGATTGAACCAGGGCATGTGAAGCGTCTGGGGTAAACCTTGGAAAGTTCAGTGGGGTAAATCTTGTTAAATTTTTGTGGGGGTTGGATGTGGAAAGGGAGAAGTGGTTTCGGTGCATTATACATGACAGCTAGATACTGAGTGTGAAGGAATGTGGCCTTTGTTGTCTTTTCCTAGGGCTACCTCGCGCTCATGCAGTAGGAGGGGGTTGTCATTTCATGTACATGTGTATATATGTATATGTCTGGGTGTATATATATATACGTTGAAATGTATAGGTATGTATCTGTGCGTGTGTGGACGTGTATGTATATATATTTGTATACGGGTGGGTTGGGTCATTCTTTCGTCTGTTTCCTTGCGGTACCTCTCTGAAGCGGGAGACAACGACGGAGTATGATAAAAAGAATATATATATATTGAGAGGGTGAAGGCATGTACAGAGCATCAGATTGGGGAAGAGCAGTGTGGTTTCTGAAGTGGTAGAGGATGTATGGATCAGGTGTTTGCTTTGAAAAATGTATGTGAGAAATACTTAGAAAAGCAAATGGATTTGTATGTAGCATTTATGGATCTGCAGAAAGCATACGATAGAGTTGATAGAGATGCTCTGTGGAAGGTACTTAAGAATATATGGTGTGGGAGGCAAGTTGTTAGAACCAGTGAAAAGTTTTTATCGAGGATGTAAGGCATGTGTACGTGTAGGAAGAGAGGAAAGTGATTGGTTCTCAGTGAATGTAGGTTTGCGGCAGGGGTGTGTGATGTCTCCATGGTTGTTTGATTTGTTTATGGATGGGGTTATTAGGGAGGTGAATGCAAGAGTTTTGGAAAGAAGGGCAAGTATGCAGTCTGTTGGGGATGAGAGAGCTTGGGAAGTGAGTCAGTTGTTGTTCGCTGATGATACAACGCTGGTGGCTGATTCATGTGAGAAACTGCAGAAGCTGGTGACTGAGTTTGGTAAAGTGTGTGAAAGAAGAAAGCAAAGAGTAAATGTGAATAAGAGCAAGGTTATTAGGTACAGTAGGGTTGAGGGTCAAGTCAATTGGGAGGTGAGTTTGAATGGAGAAAAACTTGAGAAAGTAAAGTGTTTTAGATATCTGGGAGTGGATCTGGCAGCGGATGGAACCATGGAAGCGGAAGTGAATCATAGGGTGGGGGAGGGGGCGAAAATCCTGGGAGCCTTGAAGAATGTGTGGAAGTCGAGAACATTATCTCTTAAAGCAAAAATGGGTATGTTTGAAGGAATAGTGGTTCCAACAATGTTGTATGGTTGCGAGGCGTGGGCTATGGATAGAGTTGTGCGCAGGAGGGTGGATGTGCTGGAAATGAGATATTTGAGGACAATATGTGGTGTGAGGTGGTTTGATCGAGTAGGTAATGTAAGGGTAAGAGAGATGAGTGGAAATAAAAAGAGTGTGGTTGAGAGAGCAGAAGAGGGTGTTTTGAAATGGTTTGGGCACATGGAGAGAATGAGTGAGGAAAGATTGACCAAGAGGATATATGTGTCGGAGGTGGAGGGAACGAGGAGAAGTGGGAGACCAAATTGGAGGTGGAAAGATGAAGTGAAAAAGATTTTGAGTGATCGGGGCCTGAACATGCAGGAGGGTGAAAGACGGGCAAGGAATAGAGTGAATTGGATCGATGTGGTATACCGGGGTCGACGTGCTGTCAATGGATTGAATCAGGGAATGTGAAGCGTCTTGGGTAAGCCATGGAAAGTTCTGTGGGGCCTGGATGTGGAAAGGGATCTGTGGTTTCGGGAATTATTACATGAGAGCTAGAGACTGAGTGTGAACGAATGGGGCCTTTGTTGTCTTTTCCTAGCGCTACCTCGAACACATGAGGGGGGAGGGGAATGTTATTCCATGTGTGGCGAGGTGGCGATGGGAATGAATAAAGGCAGACAGTGTGAATTGTGTGCATGTGTATATATGTATATGTCTGTGTATGTGTATATATATATATGTACATTGAGAAGTATAGTTATGTATATTTGTGTGTGTGGACGTGTATGTATATACATGTGTATGTGGGTGGGTTGGGCCATTTCTTTCGTCTGTTTCCTTGCGCTATCTCGCAAACGCGGGAGACAGCGACAAAGCAAAATAAAATAAAATAAATATATGTACATATATATACCAACTTGTGTGTTAGTAGTTTTGATGCACGGGACCGGGTTATAGTGATGGGTGATTTGAATGCAAAGGTGAGTAATGTGGCAGATGAGGGAATAATTGGGTACATGAGGTGTTCAGTGTTGTCAATGGAAATGGTGAAGAGCTTTTAGATTTATGTGCTTAAAAAGGACAGGTAATTGGGAATACCTGGCTTAAAAATAGAGATATACATAAGTATATGTATGTGAGTAGGAGAGATGGCCAGAGATTATTATTGGATTACGAGTTGATTGATAGACGTGCGAAAGAGAGACTTTTGGACGTTAATGTGCTGAGAGGTGCAACTGGAGAGATGTCTGATCATTATCTTGTGGAGCCGAAGGTGAAGATTTGTAGAGGTTTTCAGAAAAGAAGAGAGTATGTTGGGGTGAAAAGAGTGGTGAGAGTAAGTGAGCTTGGGAGGGAGACTTGTGTGAGGAAATACTAGGAGAGAAGGAGTACAGAATGGAAAAATGTGAGAACAAAGGAGGTAAGGGGAGTGGGGGAGGAATGGGATGTATTTAGGGAAGCAGTGATGGCTTGCGCTAAAGATGCTTGTGGCTTGAGAAGCGTGAGAGATGGGCACATTAGAAAGGGTAGTGAGTGGTGGGATGAAGAAGTAAGATTATTAGTGAAAGAAGAAAGAGAGGCATTAGGACGATTTTTGCAGGGAAATATGCAAATGAGTGGGAGAAGAAAGAGGCAGGAGGTCAAGAGAAATATGCAAGAGGTGAAAAAGATGGCAAATGAGCGTTGGGGTGAGAGTATCATTAAATTTTAGGCAGAATAAAAAGATGTTTTGGAAGGAAGTAAATAAAGTGCGTAAGACAAAGGAACAAATGGGAACATCAGTGAAGGGGGCTAATGGGGAGGTGATGACAAGTAGTGGTGATGTGAGGAGATGGAGTGAGTATTTTGAGTATGTTGTTGAATGTGTTTGATGATAGAGTGGCAGATATAGGGTGTTTTTGGTCGAGTTGGTATCCAAAGTGACTGGGTTAGGGAGAATGATTTGGTAAACAGAGAAGTAGTAAAAGCTTTGCGGAAGATGAAAGCGGGCAAGGCAGCGGGTTTGGATGGTATTGCAGTGGAATTCATTAAAAAAGGGGGGTGAGTGTATTGTTCACTGGTTGGTAAGGTTATTTAATGTATGTATGACTCATGGTGAGGTGCCTGAGGATTGGCAGAATGCTTGCATAGTGTCATTGTACAAAGGCGAAGGGGACAAAAGTGAGTGCTCAAATTACAAAGATATAAGTTTGTTGAGTATTCCTGGAAAATTATATGGAAGGGTATTTATTGAGAGGGTGAAGGCATGTACAGAGAATCAGACTGGGGAAGAGCAGTGTGGTTTCAGAAGTGGTAGAGGATGTGTGGATCAGGTGTTCGCTTTGAAGAATGTATGTGAGAAATAATTAGAAAAGCAAAAGGATTTTTATGTAGCATTTATGGATCTGGAGAAGGATATGATAGAGTTGATGGAGATGCTCTGTGGAAGGTATTAAGAATATATGATGTTAGAGGGAAGTTGTTACAAGAAGTGAAAAGTTTTGATCGAGGATGTAAGGGATGTGGACGTGTAGGAAGAGAGGAAAGTGATTGGTTCTCAGTGAATGTAGGTTTGCGGCAGGGGTGTGTGATGTCTCCATGGTTGTTTGATTTGTTTATGGATGGGGTTGTTAGGGAGTCGAATTCAAGAGTTTTGTAAAGAGGGGCAAGTAAGCAGTCTGTTGTGGATGAGAGCGCTTGGGAAGTGAGTCAGTTGTTGTTCGCTGATAATACAGCGCTGGTGGCTGATTCATGTGAGAAACTGCAGAAGCTGGTGACTGAGTTTGGTAAAGTGTGTGAAAGAAGAAAGTTAAGAGTAAATGTGAATAAGAGCAAGGTTATTAGGTACAGTAGGGTTGAGGGTCAAGTCAATTGGGAGGTAAGTTTGAATGGAGAAAAACTGGAGGAAGTGAAGTGTTTTAGATATCTGTGTGTGGATCTGGCAGCGGATGGAACCATGGAAGCGGAAGTGGATCATAGGGTGGGGGAGGGGGCGAGAATCGTGGGAGCCTTGAAGAATGTTTGGAAGTCGAAAACATTATCTCGGAAAACAAAAATGGGTATGTTTGAAGGAATAGTTGTTCCAACAATGTTGTATGGTTGCGAGGCGTGGGCAGGAGGGTGGATGTGCTGGAAATGAGATGTTTGAGGACAATATGTGGTGTGAGGATGTGTTTGATCGAGTAAGTAATGTAAGGGTAAGAGAGATGTGTGGAAATAAAAAGAACGTGGTTGAGAGAGCAGAAGAGGGTGTTTTGAAATGGTTTGGGCACATGAAGAAAATGAGTGAGGAAAGATTGGCCAAGAGGATATATGTTTCGGAGGTGGAGGGAACGAGGAGAAGTGGGAGACCAAATTGGAGGTGGAAAGATGGAGTGAAAAAAGATTTTGAGTGATCGGGGCCTGAACATGCAGGAGGGTGAAAGGCGTGCAAGGAATAGAGTGAATTGGATCGATGTGGTATACCGGGGTCGACGCGCTGTCAATGGATTAAATCATATATATATATATACATATATATATATATATATATATATATATATATATATATATATATATATATATATATATATATATATATATATATATATATATATATATATATTCTTTTCTCTCAAACTATTCGCCATTTCCCGCTTTAGCAAGGTAGCGTTAAGAACAGAGGACTGGGCCTCTGAGGGAATATCCTCACCTGGCCCCCTTCTCTGTTCCTTCTCTTGGAAAATTAAAAAAAAAAACAAGAGGGGAGAATTTCCAGCCTCCCGCTCCCTCCCCTTTTAGTCGCCTTCTACGACACGTAGGGAATACGTGGGAAGTATTCTTTCTCCCCTATGGGATAAAATATATATATATATATATATATATATATATATATATATATATATATATATATATATATATATATATATATATATATATATATATATATATATATATATATATATATAAAGTCCACTCCCAGATATCTAAAACACTTCACTTCCTCCAGTTTTTCTCCATTCAAACTTACCTCCCACATGACTTGTCCCTCAATCCTACTGTACTTAATAACCTTGCTCATATTCACATTTACTCACAGCTTTCTTTTTTCACACACTTTACAATACTATTCAATCTACTTCACATAAATTTTCCCTTGTTTCACTAGCTACTGTAACATATCACAGATCTTGAAGTTTGCACTTTTTAAGAGAGAATAATCTAGTCTTATAGCCTTTCTTCATAATGCTTATTTGTGATAGATGGAATTAGTTTTGTTGGTCTTTTCTGAATGTGTTCTAGTTTTTCTTCATCTTTAATCAAGTATGGTGGCCAGAACTGAACAGTGGATTCAAAATGAATTCCAACTAGCCTGCTGTAAAGTGAATACTGTATCCTTGTGGACACTGTATCCTTCTTTTATTGTTTTTATATCTAGCTATGAAAACCTAAAATTCTACTCCTTTGCTCCTGGAATTCCCACACCTTGCATACCTTTTACATTGGCACTCTTAGACTTATAACGGATTAATATAGAATAGCTGGGTTGTTACCACTACTTGTGGCTTGTTTCAGAAATCCTGTCAACTATATAATGTTTGTAAGCTAACCATGCTTATCTAGTGATTTTGCTGTTCAGTTAAGCCATTTTTCTGTAAGAACTGAAGGTAGCTACTCCCCATGTATTCCCTGCATATCGTAAATGGTGACTAAGGGGGTGGGGGGGGAAACGGAGCAGGGGACTGGAAATCCTCCAAGGCTCAATCATCTGTTCTTGACACTACCTCACTAATATGGGAAAAGGTGAATACGTATAAAATAGAAATGAGAGTAGCCTAAAAATTACCTTAGTCATAGTTGATCTATTGTTTACTTCAGAAAGATTCTCAATGAATTGCAGTCTTTCAGTACAACTCCTAACTTTACCTATAAGGTTGTATGGACCATCATAATCCAAAGATTTAAACAGGCCTTCCAGAAATCTTCTTTTTCCATAGTTTGTAACTAGAAATAAATCCCCTCTGTAGCCATTTCTGCACGCTATAAAAACATATTTCAGGTCCCAGTGTTGCACAACACTCAATAGCCATATAAGAGTATGACAGGTACATGGACATATAAGATTACTAAAGAGAGCACACTTTTCAGGAAAGGCCCTAATTAAGAGATCAAGACCTTGAATCATATACATCAGTACTTAAAATCCATATTAAGAAATCCCGACTTACTGACAGTCTGAAATGAGAGGACCCTACGCGAACCTCTCCATCTTCTTCAAGCAGGTACCTCCCCACTGAGGGATCATTGGGGATCTTTTTATGTTTAACATCATCATGTAGGAAAGTCAGTATATACAGATCTTCATACTTTTAACAACAATAGAACAATAATTACAACTTATAATCCAGGATGGTTTCTGATTACCTACAATGGGATTGGTAGTGACGTTGTCAACAGAACAGCCAGCATAGCATGGGGAGTAGAAGAGCGTGGTCTGGTCCTGTGAGCAAACTGGTGTAAATCTCTCTGTGCATCCACAATCTGCTGAGCATGATGGCCCTAAAGACCTGCAGATTAAAGACAAAATTAATTCTGAGCTTGTAAACAAAATTCTTTGAGAATGTTCAGACCACAATTATGTTTCACAAAACATTTGAGTTGATGGCAATTCTGTAAGCTGAAATTTTTCAACATACAGCATGCCCTAATCAACCAGGTTCATTTGAACTAGTTTTTTTCTTATTCAAGGTCTTTCAGTAATTTGAAATTTGTATATCAGGATACAAGTTAACTTTTCTCATGCCTGACAACCTCACCCTGGGGATGGATGATGGGATTCTAGTAATTCAATATGAAGTGTCAGCAAAAGTTTCAGGCTGAGTATCATCAATTAATCTTACAAGGATTTCTTTTTTTAGATTATCTATATATGCCTTTGTTTTCTTTTAGGAAATGGTACCAGACATGATGGATATATTCATAAAAATCTTTGTTTTGTTTCTAGGAAATGCTACCAAACAGTCTAACAATTACAGACCCAGCATACACAAACCTATTCGGGCCCTTTAGATACTCAGATGGCTTCAAACTTCGAAGAGAATAAACACAAATATACAATGTATATGAAGAGCTTCACATGTTCCTTGACTTCTGAAGCATATGAGGAACTCTATTTTCATTGGTCTTTCAAAACAAATACAGCAGTTTACAGTTTGGCTTAAAATCTTCTTCATAGCCCAGCATGAAGATCCTCAATAAAAATTATCAGAATCTGGGCTATTTGCTCCTTTATGTGTCAAGTGATTCAAGAAAAACAGATTTCCCTTACCTAGTACCTTACACAGTAAGGAAGCAAATCTAGTCATTTCTTAGATTCTATTTTTTGATGACACTACTTTCTCAGCTGGAATACCTGGCAATCCTCATACCTAGGAGTTTACTTACAATGATTCCTATTATTCCAAAAGAGGCATATAAACACAAGAATAAGGATTTTTTGTTTACCCATGAATAGCTATCACAAAAGAAGAAAGAAGTCAGGAATCTGGACAATTTTATATCTGCTATCTTTTCTTATTTTTCACACAAAATATGTCAATTTGAGGCCAAGTATTTCTCAGAAAGCATTGCTCTTGACATCAATCAGCTTGTCTCTTGATTGCTTTGATAGCTACTTTGCTTCAAAATTCTATTTCATACAGAGAAGTCATGGGGATATTACTAAGACAAGCATAACTACCTTGCAAAGCTGTGCAAAACCTGCTCCTCACTCGCTTCAGCCAGAACTCCATTATTTAGTGCTAAATTCATGCAGCATTGTAATATCTCATCTGTGTGTAGCTCCATGAACTCTCCCCCCCGCACACGTGCGAGGTAGCGCTAGAAAGACGACAAAGGACACATTCGTTCACATTCAATCTTTAGCTGTCATGCATTATGCACCGAAACCACAGCTCCCTTTCCACATCCAGGCCCCATAAAACTTTCCATTGTTTACCCCAGATGCTTCACATGCCGTGGTTCAATCCACTGACAGCACATTGACCCCGGTGTACCACATCGTTCCAATTCACTCTATTCCTTGCATGACTTTCACCCTCCTGCATATTCAGGCCCCGATTGCTTAAAATCTTTTTCACTCCATCCTTCCACCTCCATTTTGTCTCCCACTTCTCCTCGTTCCTTCCACCTCTGACGCATATATCCTCTTTGTCAATCTTTTTTTCATTCAGTCTCTCCATGTGACCAAACCATTTCAATACACCCTCTTCTGTTCTCTCAACCACACTCTTTTTATTACCACACATCTCTTACCCTTTCATTACTTGCTCGATCAAACCACCTCACACCACATATTGCACTCAAACATCTCATTTCCAACACATCCACCCTCCTCCGCACAACCCTATCCATAGCCCATGCCTCACAACCATATAACATTGTTGGAACCACTATTCCTTTAAACATACCCATTTTTGCTCTCCGAGATAGCTCTCATAGTGTTCCTAATCAACCTGTTCAATGTTGCAAATTGCCATGTCAACAGACTATGGAAAAGAGACCCCATTTAAAGAGTGATTAAACTGTAGTGACTGGAGTTTCCTATTTGACTTTGATGTCACAGCCACTGTTTTGCACTGATACCCTGTGTTGAAATATGTACTGAACTGTTTCAACATACAAGTCTTAAACTTTTTTCCTGAAATTGTGTTGATGGTCTGTAACCTCTTGTTTCATGCCTGTGGTTTGCTTTAGTTTTTTGCTTGTTTGTCATTGCCTGCACTTCGTAGTTATAGTCACCTCTCTGATCTTGTAACTCTGGTTGATGAATTCACTTTCCTGGTAATGTGGGACACTTAACCATAAGTTTACCTACTTTTGCGAGGCTTGGATTACCAGGTTTGAAACCACTGCCAACTTATGCAGCCAAATTATTTATTCCATCTCTCTGCATGTCATTCATTGACTTGTAAAATTCCTTATTTTTCTCTAAATACTGGCCTTCAAATGTCTGACAGGGGACAGGGCACGATATCCCATATCGCAAAAAACCCAAAATTTTGGTATCTGTCTGAAAAGGCTCAGTACGTTTACCATAAGAACAAACATATCTTTTGCCTTTTGAATCATCATCAGAGATTTTAGACATCAAAAGAGGGTCTGCCCAAAAGCGATATGTCTACCCTGACTTCTTGTATAATTTTTCCTACAGTCTCTTGGTCCTCTAACGTCTCATAACTACAACAATGCTTGCTGGAATTGATACCAAGTGCTCCAAAAACAACTGTCTCCCCTTGTTACTAAGTCACCAGGCAGGAACGAAACCGGGAAAATTACCTCCTTTATGCATATAGAAGAAATTCCTATACATCTTCTAATGCCACAATCATCACATCTTGGGACTAGAAAAGAAATAATTCCCACAGAACTACCAACGTACTTAGACTGCAATTTGAGCCTGATGTAAAATAATAAGGACATACCCAACAGTTTTTCCTCCTCCATTTTCCTTATTCACATATCAATAGAAAAAAATCTCACTGAATACAGTGAAGAGTCTCCCTGTATCCTGTCCTACATAATGTGTACATATGGTGCCAAAAAACTTTTCTTGTAAGGGTAACCTGTCTCTACAAGGGTGCTTCAAGAGCATCAACAAAATTGATCTAAAACTGCACAGATTAACTTATTTTGCTACATGAACGTAATGAGAACATTATCTTTCCTAAGGATGAGTATTGCGATATTTTTATGTCAATGAATATTTCAGTAACTGAAATAAAGTTCCACCAATCTGATAAAGCTTCACATGTGAAAGCCAAACCAATGTTTCTAATACTTCAGCAAGTGCTTCAAAGTGAAACTTCTGGATCTTGAACACTTAGATGTGAAGAAATGTAATGTGATAATATTCTTTCAGAGAAAATAATGTATGCGTCATTCTACTAACAGAGAAACAGCACATTATGACACAAAAGACAGGATAGCACCAACTAAACTCACCCTTCCACTGGACCAACAACCTCAAGTTTCGGGCAGCCGACGAACATGAGACCTAAGAAGCCAAAGCAGCTGACGAAAGTGACAAACACATTGTATCCAGTGACAAACCTCGGGCCTGGCCTCACCCATCTCATGATGGATCCACTGACAATGGCACCTATCACAGACACCAGCAGACTTGCCATGCCTGTGAAGGGAGAAAAACAAAGATATACTCCAAGACACATGTCAGACTTTTAGACATACAGACCTGAGAGAGAGAATCTACCAAATTTTAAAAATCTGTAAGTCCTCTTTTAAAAATCTTTATATCTTTCTACGCCTACTGCAAAAATCAATGGCTTACTGGTCTTTTCCACTATCATATACAGCCTCATTAGGACACAGTGATCTGTTAAAAACAAGTTTCTCTTCATATTATATAACAAACCTCTGCATGAGATATTCATATGAATTTCCCCACTGTAGTCAACACAATGAATAAAATTAGCTATCAGATTTCATGAAAGATGAAAGAAATGAGATGTAAGTAAAAAAGTTTCTTAAAAATCTCTACACAATCAGATAGACAATATCTGAAGGTAAGGAGGATTCAATATGCTGATCTGGCTCAAATATCACAAGTTAATGGATTCAATATGTTGATCTGGCTCAAATATCACAAGTTGATAAAGACAATCATCTCTTAAGATAAGAGAGTAAGAGTGCTATCCACATATCTCCTGTATTGACGTCATAGAGGTTGATTAATGCGGCTGGAAATCCTTCCCTCCTGTATAATCACTTTCAAAACGTAAGAGCATGAGAAGAAGCAAAGCTAGGATTTCTCCTCAGTGGATCAGTTTCGAATGCTACCTCACTTGGGATTTGTACAGCATTCACATTTATCTTATTATCATTGTAATTTAATATAAACATATAACAAACATCAATACTTATAACAGGAATATATCGTTTTTTTATCTTTTTCATACGTGTCTATTTTTCTTGCCTCAGTGAGGCGTCAGTAACTGAGCTTTCAAAGAAAATACTACCTTTACTCCTTCTGTCAATATTCTCAGAAAGCAAATCGATAGGAGAGGGAATTTCCAACCTCTGTCCCCAGCCCCTCTCAGCTATCTACAGTGACATAGAGGGGATACATGGGGTAGTAGCCTTTTTTCCCTAACCACTGGAATAATATTAATGATAATAATTACAGTTAATACATGAAAACTTTATGGATTTACAAATGTCTTATACAAAAGCAATCAAAGCTGACCAATCAAATCATTGTACTAGCTGTCCCTTATAATAATGTGCTAAATCATTGTTAAACCATGTAGAGAGTTAGGCAACTGGTACCCACCTATATGGTATGGATGTGAAATCACTGTGATTGGCATGGTTATTCATAAAATAGTTTGGGTGACAGGGGTTTGGTGTTGCACAGAATGAAGTGCCAAGCCTGTTAAAATGGGAATATATTAGGAGGATCTTTGTTTCATTGAGGTGTTGTATATTTGTGGTCACAAAGTAGACTGTGATTGTTGCAAATACACTACTCTGTGTAGTTTGGAACTTTGTTGAATATGATTTTGAGAGGAAAGAAGACCAGGTAGGTGATGCACAGTCTGAAGTAGAGTGGATGAATTGTTTGTACAGGATCTTGAGTGATTCTTCTTGTCCAAACCTGGTGCAGTGCCAGTTAATGTTCTAAGGGCATACATATATCAAATTTCTTTTTTTCATACTGGATCGCCATTCTTTGCATTAGTGAGGTACTGCTAGGAATAGGCAAAAAAAAGACCGCATTTGATCACATCCATGCTCTAGCTGTCATGTAATACACCGAAACCACAGCCCCACAGATTTTTCAATGGTTTCGACAGGCCACTTCACATGCCCTGATCCAGTCCACTGACAGCACGTTGACCCCTGTATATCACATCATTTCAGTTCACTCTGTCCCATACACATCTTTCACCCTTATGCATGTTCAAGCACCAATATATATTGCAGTTGATTTTATTAAGAAAGGGGGTGACTGTATTGTTGATTGGTTGGTAAAGATATTTAATGTATGCATGGATCATGGTGAAGTGCCTGAGAATTGGCAGAATGCCAATATACAAAGGCAAAGGGGATAAAGGTGAGTGTTCAAACTACAGAGACATAAGTCTGTTGAGTATTCCTGGGAAATTATATGGGAGGGTATTGAATGAGAGGGTAAAGGCATGTAGAGAGCATCAAATTGGGGAAGAGAAGAGTGGTTTCAGAAGTGGTAGAGGATGTGTGGATCAGGTGTTTGCTTTGAAGAATGTGTCTGAGAAATACTAAAAAAAAAAACAGATGGATGTGTATGTAGCATTAATGGATCGGGGGAAGGCACATGATAGGGCTGATAGAGATGCTCTGTGGAAGGTCTTAAGAGTATATGGTGTGGGAGGTAAGCTGACAGAAGCAATGAAAAGTTTTTATCAGGATGTAAGGCAAGTGTGCAAGTAGGAAGAGAGGAGAGTGATTGGTCCCCAGTGAAGGTAGGTCTGGGGCAGGGGTGTGTGATGTCTCCATGGTTGTTTAATTTGCTTATGGATGGGGTGATTAGGGAGGTAAATGCAAGAGTTTTGGAAAGGGATCGAGTATGCAGTCTGCTGGGGATGAGAGGGCCTGGGAAGTACATCAGTTGTTTGCTGATGATACAGGTCTGGTGGCTGATTCGAGGGAGAAACTGCAGAAGTTGGTGACTGAGTTTGGAAAAGTGTGTGAAAGGAGAAACTTGAGAGAGAATGTGAATAAGATCAAGGTTATTAGGTTCAATGGGGTTTAAGGACTTAGCAGCAAATAGAACCATGGAGAGTCACAGGGTTGGGGACAGGGCGAAGGGTTTGGGAGTGATGAAGAATGTGTGGAAGGAGAGAACGTTATCTCGGAGAGCAAAAATGGGTATGTTTGAAAGAATCATAGTTCCAAGAGTATTACATGGTTGCGAGGCATGGGCTATGGATAGGGTTGTACAGAGGAGGGTGGATGTCTTAGATATGAAATGTTTGAGGACAATATGTGGTTATGTGGTGTGAGGTAATTTGATAGTGTAAGTAATGAAAGGGTAAGTGAAATGTATGGAAATAAAAAGAGTGTGGTTGAGAGAGCAGAAGAGCGTATGCTGATATAGGTTGGACATAAGGAGAGAATGAGTAGGAAAGGTTCACAAAGAGGATATGTGTACCAAAGGTAGAGGGAACAAGAAGAAAAGGGAGACCAAAAAGGAGGTGGTAAATTGAAGTGAAAAAGATTTTGAGTGATCGGGACCTGATCATATAGGAGGGTGAGAGACGTGCAAGGAAAAAAGTAAATTGGAACGATGTGGTATACTGTGGTCGACATGCTGTCAATGGACTAAAACAGAGAATGTGAAACATCTCGGGTAAACCATGGGAAGATTTGTGGGGCCTGGATGTGGATAGGTAGCTGTGGTTCAATTGAATTTCATATGACAGCTAGAGGCTGAATGTGAATGAATGTGGCCTTCTCAGTTATTAACTCTAACTCTATTACCACGAGAAATATCATTGAATCTTCTATTATCAAATACACAAAGAATTATAATCGTATTAGTAGTGATGCTCTATACAAATTAGTTAACTTAACTGTTGATAAAATTTGTAAAATGATAAGTTCATGAACGCTCGTTGTCTGTTTTGGACCATCGCATGTTTACCAAATGGCATCCTAGCTTTGTCTCTTCGATGTATATCAACTGACTGTTATATTTCTCTCTTGTGCACGGAAGTGCACTTGGGACTCTAGCGTGTTTCATTTTCCCCGTGGACTCTATA
This sequence comes from Panulirus ornatus, assembly GCF_036320965.1. Classification (NCBI taxonomy): domain Eukaryota; kingdom Metazoa; phylum Arthropoda; class Malacostraca; order Decapoda; family Palinuridae; genus Panulirus; species Panulirus ornatus. The sequence continues at coordinate 22,568,986 of NC_092248.1, read as the reverse complement.
TATATATATATATATATATATATATATATATATATATATATATATATATATATATATATATATATATATATATATATATATATATGTTCTGGAAGGAGGTAAATAAAGTGCGTAACACAAGGGAGCAAATGGGAACTTCAGTGAAGGGCGCAAATGGGGAGATGATAACAAGTAGTGGTAATGTGAGAAGGAGATGGAGTGAGTATTTTGAAGGTTTGTTGAATGTGTTTGATGATAGAGTGGCAGATATAGGGTGTTTTGGTCGAGGTGGTGTGCAAAGTGAGAGGGTTAGGGAAAATGATTTGGTAAACAGAGAAGAGGTAGTAAAAGCTTTGCGGAAGATGAAAGCCGGCAAGACAGCAGGTTTGGATGGTATTGCAGTGGAATTTATTAAAAAAGGGGGTGACTGTATTGTTGACTGGTTGGTAAGGTTATTTAATGTATGTATGACTCATGGTGAGGTGCCTGAGGATTGGCGGAATGCGTGCATAGTGCCATTGTACAAAGGCAAAGGGGATAAGAGTGAGTGCTCAAACTACAGAGGTATAAGTTTGTTGAGTATTCCTGGTAAATTATATGGGAGGGTATTGATTGAGAGGGTGAAGGCATGTACAGAGCATCAGATTGGGGAAGAGCAGCGTGGTTTCAGAAGTGGTAGAGGATGTGTGGATCAGGTGTTTGCTTTGAAGAATGTATGTGAGAAATACTTAGAAAAGCAAATGGACTTGTATGTAGCATTTATGGATCTGGAGAAGGCATATGATAGAGTTGATAGAGATGCTCTGTGGAAGGTATTAAGAATATATGGTGTGGGAGGCAAGTTGTTAGAAGCAGTGAAAAGTTTTTATCGAGGATGTAAGGCATGTGTACGTGTAGGAAGAGAGGAAAGTGATTGGTTCTCAGTGAATGTAGGTTTGCGGCAGGGGTGTGTGATGTCTCCATGGTTGTTTAATTTGTTTATGGATGGGTTTGTTAGGGAGGTGAATGCAAGAGTTTTGGAAAGAGGGGCAAGTATGAAGTCTGTTGGGGATGAGAGAGCTTGGGAAGTGAGTCAGTTGTTGTTCGCTGATGATACAGCGCTGGTGGCTGATTCATGTGAGAAACTGCAGAAGCTGGTGACTGAGTTTGGTAAAGTATGTGAAAGAAGAAAGTTAAGAGTAAATGTGAATGAGAGCAAGGTTATTAGGTACAGTAGGGTTGAGGGTCAAGTCAATTGGGAGGTGAGTTTGAATGGAGAAAAACTGGAGGAAGTAAAGTGTTTTAGATATCTGGGAGTGGATCTGGCAGCGGATGGAACCATGGAAGCGGAAGTGGATCATAGGATGGGGGAGGGGGCGAAAATCCTGGGAGCCTTGAAGAATGTGTGGAAGTCGAGAACATTATCTCGGAAAGCAAAAATGGGTATGTTTGAAGGAATAGTGGTTCCAACAATGTTGTATGGTTGCGAGGCGTGGGCTATGGATAGAGTGGTGCGCAGGAGGATGGATGTGCTGGAAATGAGATGTTTGAGGACAATGTGTGGTGTGAGGTGGTCTGATCGAGTAAGTAACGTAAGGGTAAGACAGATGTGTGGAAATAAAAAGAGCGTGGTTGAGAGAGCAGAAGAGGTTGTTTTGAAATGGTTTGGGCACATGGAGAGAATGAGTGAGGAAAGATTGACCAAGAGGATATATGTGTCGGAGGTGGAGGGAACGAGGAGAAGAGGGAGACCAAATTGGAGGTGGAAAGATGGAGTGAAAAAGATTTTGTATGATCGGGGCCTGAAAATGCAGGAGGGTGAAAGGAGGGCAAGGAATAGAGTGAATTGGAGCGATGTGGTATACCGGGGTTGACGTGCTGTCAGTGGATTGAATCAGGGCATGTGAAGCGTCTGGGGTAAACCATGGAAAGCTGTGTAGGAGCGATGTGGTATTTGCGTGTGTGGACGTATGTATATACATGTGTATGGGGGTGGGTTGGGCCATTTCTTTCGTCTGTTTCCTTGCGCTACCTCGCAAACGCGGGAGACAGCGACAAAGCAAAAAAAAAAAAAAAAAAAATATATATATATATATATATATATATATATATATATATATATATATATATATATATATATATATATATATATATATATATATATATATATATATATCCCTTATTCCTGGGGATAGGGGAGAAAGAATACTTCCCACGTATTCCCTGCGTGCCGTAGAAGGCGACTAAAAGGGGAGGGAGCGGGTGGCTGGAAATCCTCCCCTCTCTTTTTTTTTTTTTTTTAATTTTCCAAAAGAAGGAACAGAGAAGGGGGCCAGGTGAGGATATTCCCTCTAAGGCCCAGTCCTCTGTTGATAACGCTACCTCGCTAATGCGGGAAATGGCGAATAGTACGAAAGAAAGAAAAAGAAAAATATATATCCCTGGGGATAGGGGAGAAAGAATACTTCCCATGTATTCCCTGCGTGTCGTAGAAGGCGACTAAAAGGGAAGGGAGCGGGGGGCTGGAAATCCTTCCCTCTTGTTTTTTTTTTTTTTTTTTCCCAAAGAAGGAACAGAGAAGGGGGCCAGATGAGGATATTCCCTCAAAGGCCCAGTCCTCTGTTCTTAACGCTACCTTGCTAATGCGGGAATGGCGAATAGTATGAAAGATATATATATATATATATATATATATATATATATATATATATATATATATATATATATATATATATATATATATATATATATATATATATATATATATATATATATATATATATATTTTTTTTTTTTTTTTTTTTTTTTATACTTTGTCGCTGTCTCCCGCGTTTGCGAGGTAGCGCAAGGAAACAGACGAAAGAAATGGCCCAACCCCCCCCCCCCATACACATGTACATACACACGTCCACACACGCAAATATACATACCTACACAGCTTTCCACGGTTTACCCCAGACGCTTCACATGCCTTGCTTCAATCCACTGACAGCACGTCAACCCCTGTATACCACATGACTCCAATTCACTCTATTTCTTGCCCTCCTTTCACCCTCCTGCATGTTCAGGCCCCGATCACACAAAATCTTTTTCACTCCATCTTTCCACCTCCAATTTGGTCTCCCTCTTCTCCTCGTTCCCTCCACCTCCGACACATATATCCTCTTGGTCAATCTCTCCTCACTCATTCTCTCCATGTGCCCAAACCATTTCAAAACACCCTCTTCTGCTCTCTCAACCACGCTCTTTTTATTTCCACACATCTCTCTTACCCTTACGTTACTTACTCGCTCAAACCACCTCACACCACACATTGTCCTCAAACATCTCATTTCCAGCACATCCATCCTCCTGCGCACATCTCTATCCATAGCCCACGCCTCGCAACCATACAGCATTGTTGGAACCACTATTCCCTCAAACATACCCATTTTTGCTTTCCGAGATAATGTTCTCGACTTCCACACATTTTTCAAGGCTCCCAAAATTTTCGCCCCCTCCCCCACCCTATGATCCACTTCCGCTTCCATGGTTCCATCCGCTGACAGATCCACTCCCAGATATCTAAAACACTTCACTTCCTCCAGTTTTTCTCCATTCAAACTCACCTCCCAATTGACTTGACCCTCACCCCTACTGTACCTAATAACCTTGCTCTTATTCACATTTACTCTCAACTTTCTTCTTCCACACACTTTACCAAACTCAGTCACCAGCTTCTGCAGTTTCTCACATGAATCAGCCACCAGCGCTGTATCATCAGCGAACAACAATTGACTCACTTCCCAAGCTCTCTCATCCCCAACAGACTTCATACTTGCCCCTCTTTCCAGGACTCTTGCATTTACCTCCTTTACAACCCCATCCATAAACAAATTAAACAACCATGGAGACATCACACACCCCTGCCGCAAACCTACATTCACTGAGAACCAATCACTTTCCTCTCTTCCTACACGTACACATGCCTTACATCCTCGATAAAAACTTTTCACTGCTTCTAACAACTTGCCTCCCACACCATATATTCTTAATACCTTCCACAGAGCATCTCTATCAACTCTATCATATGCCTTCTCCAGATCCATAAATGCTACATACAAATCCATTTGCTTTTCTAAGTATTTCTCACATACATTCTTCAAAGCAAACACCTGATCCACACATCCTCTACCACTTCTGAAACCGCACTGCTCTTCCCCAATCTGATGCTCTGTACATGCCTTCACCCTCTCAATCAATACCCTCCCATATAATTTACCAGGAATACTCAACAAACTTATACCTCTGTAATTTGAGCACTCACTCTTATCCCCTTTGCCTTTGTACAATGGCACTATGCACGCATTCCGCCAATCCTCAGGCACCTCACCATGAGTCATACATACATTAAATAACCTTACCAACCAGTCAACAATACAGTCACCCCCTTTCTTAATAAATTCCACTGCAATACCATCCAAACCTGCTGCCTTGCCGGCTTTCATCTTCCGCAAAGCTTTTACTACCTCTTCTCTGTTTACCAAATCATTTTCCCTAACCCTCTCACTTTGCACACCACCTCGACCAAAACACCCTATATCTGCCACTCTGTCATCAGACACATTCAACAAACCTTCAAAATACTCATTCCATCTCCTTCTCACATCACCGCTACTTGTTATCACCTCCCCATTTACGCCCTTCACTGAAGTTCCCATTTGCTCCCTTGTCTTACGCACCCTATTTACCTCCTTCCAGAACATCTTTTTATTCTCCCTAAAATTTACTGATAGTCTCTCACCCCAACTCTCATTTGCCCTTTTTTTCACCTCTTGCACCTTTCTCTTGACCTCCTGTCTCTTTCTTTTATACTTCTCCCACTCAATTGCATTTTTTCCCTGCAAAAATCGTCCAAATGCCTCTCTCTTCTCTTTCACTAATACTCTTACTTCTTCATCCCACCACACACTACCCTTTCTAAACAGCCCACCTCCCACTCTTCTCATGCCACAAGCATCTTTTGCGCAATCCATCACTGATTCCCTAAATACATCCCATTCCTCCCAGACTCCCCTTACTTCCATTGTTCTCACCTTTTTCCATTCTGTACACAGTCTCTCCTGGTACTTCCCCACACAGGTCTCCTTCCCAAGCTCACTTACTCTCACCACCTTCTTCACCCCAACATTCACTCCTCTTTTCTGAAAACCCATACTAATCTTCACCTTAGCCTCCACAAGATAATGATCAGACATCCCTCCAGTTGCACCTCTCAGCACATTAACATCCAAAAGTCTCTCTTTCGCACGCCTGTCAATTAACACGTAATCCAATAACGCTCTCTGGCCATCTCTCCTACTTACATAAGTATACTTATGTATATCTCGCTTTTTAAACCAGGTATTCCCAATCATCAGTCCTTTTTCAGCACATAAATCTACAAGCTCTTCACCATTTCCATTTACAACACTGAACACCCCATGCATACCAATTATTCCCTCAACTGCCACATTACTCACCTTTGCATTCAAATCACCCATCACTATAACCCGGTCTCGTGCATCAAAACCGCTAACACACTCATTTAGCTGCTCCCAAAACACTTGCCTCTCATGATCTTTCTTCTCATGCCCAGGTGCATATGCACCAATAATCACCCACCTCTCTCCATCAACTTTCAATTTTACCCATATTAATCGAGAATTTACTTTCTTACATTCTATCACATACTCCCACAACTCCTGTTTCAGGAGTATTGCTACTCCTTCCCTTGCTCTTGTCCTCTCACTAACCCCTGACTTCACTCCCCAGACATTTCCAAACCACTCTTCCCCTTTACCCTTGAGCTTCGTTTCACTCAGAGCCAAAACATCCAGGTTCCTTTCCTCAAACATACTACCTATCTCTCCTTTTTTCACATCTTGGTTACATCCACACACATTTAGGCACCCCACTCTGAGCCTTCGAGGAGGATGATCACTCCCCGCGTGACTCCTTCTTCTGTTTCCCATTTTAGAAAGTTAATACAAGGAGGGGAGGATTTCCGGCCCCCCGCTCCCGTCCCCTCTAGTCGCTTTCTACGACACGCGAGGAATACGTGGGAAGTATTCTTTCACCCCTATCCCCAGGGATAATATACATATATATATACATATACACACACACACACACACACACACACATATGCACATACACACACACACACACACATACATATATATACATATGAAAAATGTAAGAACAATTTAGAAACAAACTTTTAGCTTGAAATGAATGAAAAAAAAATGAATGTCACATAATGGTTCAACCTCTGGCTATGGAAAAAGGAAATGTACAATTTATTCACACAAACGTCAATAGCAGTTCTCATCAATTTCACCACTGTGTCAATAAGCTTCAATGTCTAAGCTACATTTTTCTCCAACTTCACTATATATATATATATATATATATATATATATATAAGGACGTAAGGGGAGTAGGGGAGAAATGGGATATATCTGGGGAAGCAGTGATGGCTTCCGCAAAAGATGCTTGTAGCATGAGAAGCTTTGGAGGTGGGCAGATTAGAAAGGGTAGTGAGTGGTGGGATGAAGAAGTAAGGTTATTAGTGAAGAGAAGGGAGAGGCATCTGGACGATTTTTGCTGGGAAATAATGCAAATGACTGGGAGATGTATAAAAGAAAGAGAAGAGAGGTCAAGAGAAAGGTGCAAGAGGTAAAAAAGAGGGCAAATGAGAGTTGGGGTGAGAGAGTATCATTGAATTTTAGGGAGAATAAAAAGATGTTTTGGAAGGAGGTAAATAAAGTGCGAAAGACAAGGTACCAAATGGGAACTTCAGTGAAGGGTGGTAATGGGGTGGTGATACAAGTAGTGGTGATGTGAGAAGGAGATGGAGTGAGTATTTTGAAGGTTTGTTGAATGTGTGTGATGATAGAAAGGCAGATTTAGGGTGTTTTGGTCGAGGTGGTGTGCAAAGTGAGAGGGTTAGGAAAAATTATTTGGTAAATAGAGAAGAGGTAGTAAAAGATTTGTGGAAGTTGAAAGCCGACAAGGCATCCGGTTTGGAAGGTTTTGCAGTGGAATCTATTTAAAAAGGGGGTTACTGTATTGTTGACTGTTTGTTAAGGCTATTTAATGTATGTATGACTCATGGTGAGGTGCCTGAGGATTGGCAGAATGCTTGCATAGTGCCATTGTACAAAGGGAAAGGGGATGAAAGTGAGTGCTCAAATTATATGGGAATTTACATGGGAGGGTATAGATTGAGAGGGTGAAGGCATGTACAGAGCATCAGATTAGGGAATGTATGTGAGAAATACTTAGAAAAGCAAGTGGATTTGTATGTAGCATTTATAGATCTGGAGAAGGCATATAATAGAGTTGATAGAGATGCTCTGTGGAAGGTATTAAGAATATATATTGTGTGAGAGGCAAGTTGTTAGAAGTAGTGAAAAGTTTTTATAGAGGATGTAATGTATGTGTACGTGTAAGAAGAGGGGAAAGTGATTGGTTCTCAGTGAATGTTGGTTTACGGCAGGGGTGTGTGATGTCTCTATAGTTGTTTGATTTGTTTATGGATGGGGTTGTTAGGGAGGTAAATGCAAGAGTTTTGGAAAGAGGGGCAAGTATGCACTCTGTTGTGGATGAGAGAGCTTGGGAAGTGAGTCAGTTGTTGTTCGCTGATGATACAGCGCTGGTGGCTGATTCATGTTAGAAACTGCAAAGGCTTGTGACCGAGTTTGGTAAAGTGTGTGAAAGAAGAAAGCTGAGAGTTAATGTGTATAAGAGTAAAGTCATTAGGTTCAGTAGGGTTGAGGGACAAGTCAATTGGGAGGTAAGTTTGAATGGAGAAAAACTGGAGGAAGTGAAGTGTTTCAGATATATGGAAGTGGATTTGGCAGCGGATCGAACAATGGAAACGAAAGTGAATCATAGGGTGGGGGAGGGGGCGAAAATTCTGGGAGCCTTGAAGAATGTTTGGAAGTCGAGAACATTATCTTGGAAAGCAAAAATGGGTATGTTTGGAAGAATAGTGGTTCCAACAATGTTGTATGGCTGCGAGTCGTGGGCTATGGATAGAGTTGTGCGCAGGAGGGTGGATGTGCTGGAAATGAAATGTTTGAGGACAAATGTGGTGTGAGGTGGTTTGTTCGAGTAAGTAATGTAAGGGTAAGAGAGATGTGTGGAAATAAAGAGTGTGGTTGAGAGAGCAGAAGAGGGTGTTTTGAAATGGTTTGGTCACATGGAGAGAATGAGTGAGGAAAGATTGACCAAGAGGATATATGTGTCAGAGGTGGAGGGAACGAGGAGAAGTGGGAGACCAAATTGGAGGTGGAAATATGGAGTGAAAAAGATTTTGAGTGATCGGGGCCTGAACATGCAGGAGGGTGAAAGGCGTGCAAGGAATAGAGTGAACTGGAACGATGTGGTATACCGGGGTCGACGTGTTATCAATGGATTGAACCAGGGAATGCGAAGCGTCTGGGGTAAACCATGGAAAGTTCTGTGGGGCTTGGATATGGAAAGGGAGCTGTGGTTTCGGTGCATTATTACGTGACAGCTAGAGACTGAGTGTGAACGAATGGGGCCTTTGTTGTCTTTTCCTAGCGCTACCTCGCACACATGAGGGGGGGGATATGTTATTCCATGTGTGGCGAGGTGGCGATGGGAATGAATAAAGGCAGACAGTATGAATTATGTACATGTGTATATAAGTATATGTCTGTGTGTGTATCTATATGTGTACATTGAGATGTATAGGTATGTATATTTGCGTGTGTGGACGTGTATGTATATACATGTGTATGTGGGTGGGTTGGGCCATTCTTTCGTCTGTTTCCTTGCGCTACTTCGCTAACGCGGGAGACAGCGACAAAGCAAAAAAAAGAAAAGATATATATATATATATATATATATATATATATATATATATATATATATATATATATATATATATATATATATATATATGTGGTTGGGTTGGGCCATTCTTTAGTCTGTTTACCCTGCGCTACCTCGCTAACGCGGGAGACAGCAACAAAAAAAGCAAACAAAAGAATGACCCAATATATATATATATATATATATATATATATATATATATATATATATATATATATATATATATATATATATATATATATATATATACACACAGACATATACATATATACACATGTACATAAATCATACTGTCTGCCTTAATTCATTCCCATCGGCACCTCGCCACACATGGAATAACAACCCCCCCCCCTCATGTGTGTGAGGTAGCGCTAGGAAAAGACAACAAAGGCCCCATTCGTTCATACTCAGTCTCTAGCTGTCATGCACAATGCACCGAAACCACAGCTCCCTTTCCACATTCCTTCTCATCATCCTCCTTTTTATGGTTAGGTACATACTCAGTCTCTAGCTGTCATGCACAATGCACCGAAACCACAGCTCCCTTTCCACATTCCTTCTCATCATCCTCCTTTTTATGGTTAGGTACATACTCAGTCTCTAGCTGTCATGCACAATGCACCGAAACCACAGCTCCTGTTCCACATACAGGCCGCACAAAACTTTCTATGGTTTACCCCAGACGCTTCACATGCCCTGGTTCAATCCATTGACAGCACGTCGACCCCGGTATACCACATCCTTCCAGTTCACTCTATTCCTTGCACGCCTTTCACCCTCCTGCATGTTAGGCCCCGATCGCTCAAAATCTCTTTCACTCCATCCTTCCACCTCCAGTTGTTCTCCCACTTCTCATCATTCCCTCAACGTCTCACACATATATCCTCTTTGTCAATCTTTCCTCACTCATTCCCTCCATGTGACCAAACTATTTCAATACACCCTGTTATGCTCTCTCAACCACACTCTATTTATCACCACACATCTCTCTTATCCTTTCATTATTTACTCGATCAAACCACCTCACACCACATATTGTCCTCAAACATCCCATTTCCATCACATCTACTCTCCTCCGAACAACTTTATCTATAGCCCACGCCTCGCAACCACATAACATTGTTAGAACCACTATTCCTTCAAACATACCTATTTTTGCTTTCTGAGATAATGTTTTCGCCTTCCACACATTTTTTAATGCTCCCAAAATATTCGTCTCCCTCCCCCACCCTGTGACTCACTTCCGCTTCCATGGTTCCATCCGCTGCCAAATCCACAACCAGATATCTAAAACACTTCACTTCCTCTAGTTTTTCTACGTTCAAACTTACTTTCCAGTTGACTTGTCCCTCAGCCCAACTGTACCTAATAACCTTGCTCTTATTCACATCTACTCTCACCTTTCTTCTTTCACACACTTTAACAAACTCAGGTTCTGCAATTTCTCACCCGAATCAGCCACCAGTGCTGTATGATTAGCGAACAACAAACAAGTGACTCACTTCCCAAGCCCTCTCATACACAATATACTATATACTTGCCCCTCTCTCCAAAACTCTTGCATTCACCTCACTAACAGCCCTATCCATAAACAAATTAAACAACCTTGGAGACATCACGCACCCCTGCCTGAAGTCAACATTCACTGGGAACCAATCACTTTTCTCTCTTCCAACTCGTACACATGCCTTACAACCTTGATAAAAACTTTTCACTGCTTCTATCAACTTGCCTCCCACACCATATACGCTTAGTGCCTTCCACAGAGTATCTAGTACCTTCCACAGAGTATCTCTACCAGCTCTATCATATGCCTTCTCCAGATCCATAAATGCTACATACAAATCCATTTGTTTTTCTAAGTTTTTCTCACATTCTTCACATTCTTCAAAGTAAACACCTGACCCATACATCCTCTACCACTTCTAGAACCGCTCTTCCCGAATCTGATGCTCTGTACATGACTTCCCCCTCTCAATCAATACCCTCCCATACAATTTCCCAGAAATACTCAATAAACTTATACCTCTGTAATTTGAACACTCACCTTTATCCCCCTTGCCTTCATTCATTCCGCCAATCCTCAGGCATTTCACCATGAGCCATACATACACAGAATATCCTCAACAACCACTCACCAACACAGTCACCCTTTTTTCAATGAATTCCACTGCAATACCATGCAAACCCACCGCCTTGCCGTCGTTCATCTTTCGCAAAGCTTTCATTACCTCTTAGATAGATAACAAATCATAGATAACAAATCAACAACACAGTCAACTCTTTCTTAAGAAATTCAACTGCAATACAGTCTGCTCCAGCTGCCTTACCAAATTCCATTTTATGCAAGGCTTTCACCACATCTCTCTTCACCAAACCACTCTCCATGACTCTCTCACTTTACTTACCTTCCCAACCCAAACACCCTACATCTGCGACATTATCACCAAACATTTTCATCAATCCTTTAAAATACTCACTCCATTTCCTCTTCATCTCAAAACAACACGTTACTACTTCCCCATTTGCCAATTTTACCAGTGATCCAATTTGTTCTCTTGTTTTTTCACACCATTAACTTCCTTCTAAAACATCTCCGTATCCTCCCTGAAGTTTTCTGATACTTGCTTGCCTTAACTGTCATTTGCCCTCTTTTTCAAGCCTTGAATCTTCCTCTTAATCACCTAATACTTACTCTTACACTTCTTCCGATCATTTGCAATCCTTCCCTATAAGTACTGCCCATGCATCTCTCTTTTCTCTTTCATCAGCAACTTTACTTTGTCATCCCACTACTCTACCTATTTTGCACCTGCCCACTTCCCACGTTACGTGTACTAGACACTTCTCTCGCAAATACTGGCAATGCTTCTTTAAATACCTCCCATTCCTCATATACTTTGCCAGTTTCATTTACTCAAACCTATTTCCATTCAAAACTAAATATCTCATGATATCATTTCATACAAGTCTCTAGTCCAAACTCACTTAATTTCATCACTTTTTTTCTAACCCATATCCTCTCTTCCAAAAACCTTAACAAATCTTTACTCTTACCTCCTCCAGGTAATGATCAGACATCCCACCAGCTGCTTCTCTCAACACATTTATATCCAAGAGTCTCTCTTTTGCACAACTATCATTTCGTATGTAATCAAATAATATCCATTGACCATATTTCCTCTCCACATGCGTATCCCTGTGTATGTCCCTCTTTTTAAACCTAGTGTTTCCACTCACCAGCCTTTTCCAGCACACAACTCAACAATAGTGGTTCACCATTTCCATTTACTTTAGTGATTACCCAATGCCCCCAATTATACCTCAACTGCTGCAGTACTCACCTTCTCATTTAAATCATCCATTACTAATTCCTGGTCTCTTGCATCATAACTTCTGACCCAGTCACTCTGTTCCTCCTAAAGCACTTGCTTCTCATCCTCCTCCTTTTCATGGTTAGGTACATAAGCACTAGTAATCGTTCACCGCTTGTAATAAACCTTCATCTTTTACCCAATTCAGTCTGGACCTCACATCCTTACACTCTTTTACACTTTCACTCAGTTCCTGAATTTCGTCCAAAGACACCCCAAGCCATTATTCTCTTTTATGTTTCACTCAGAACCAGAACATCCAGGTTCCTTTCCTCAAACATACTATCTAGCTCTCCAGTGGCATATATATAAATATATATATATATATATATATATATATATATATATATATATATATATATATATATATATATATATATATATATATATATATATATATATATATATATATATATATATATATATATATATATATTTTTTTTTTTTTTTTTTATACTTTGTATATATATATATATATATATATATATATATATATATATATATATATGGAAGCAAGGGGAGTGGGGGAGGAATGGGATGTATTTAGGGAACCAGTGATGGATTGCGCAAAAGATGCTTGTGGCATGAGAAGAGTGGGAGGTGGGTTGATTAGAAAGGGTAGTGAGTGGTGGGATGAAGAAGTAAGAGTATTAGTGAAAGAGAAGAGAGAGGCATTTGGACGATTTTTGCAGGGAAAAAATGCAATTGAGTGGGAGATGTATAAAAGAAAGAGACAGGAGGTCAAGAGAAAGGTGCAAGAGGTGAAAAAAAGGGCAAATGAGAGTTGGGGTGAGAGACTATCAGTAAATTTTAGGGAGAATAAAAAGATGTTCTGGAAGGAGGTAAATAAAGTGCGTAAGACAAGGGAGCAAATGGGAACTTCAGTGAAGGGCGCAAATGGGGAGGTGATAACAAGTAGTGGTGATGTGAGAAGGAGATGGAGTGAGTATTTTGAAGGTTTGTTGAATGTGTTTGATGATAGAGTGGCAGATATAGGGTGTTTTGGTCGAGGTGGTGTGCAAAGTGAGAGGGTTAGGGAAAATGATTTGGTAAACAGAGAAGAGGTAGTGAAAGCTTTGCGGAAGATGAAAGCCGGCAAGGCAGCAGGTTTGGATGGTATTGCAGTGGAATTTATTAAAAAAGGGGGTGACTGTATTGTTGACTGGTTGGTAAGGTTATTTAATGTATGTATGACTCATGGTGAGGTGCCTGAGGATTGGCGGAATGCGTGCATAGTGCCATTGTACAAAGGCAAAGGGGATAAGAGTGAGTGCTCAAATTACAGAGGTATAAGTTTGTTGAGTATTCCTGTAAATTATATGGGTGGGTATTGATTGAGAGGGTGAAGGCATGTACAGAGCATCAGATTGGGGAAGAGCAGTGTGGTTTCAGAAGTGGTAGAGGATGTGTGGATCAGGTGTTTGCTTTGAAGAATGTATGTGAGAAATACTTAGAAAAGCAAATGGATTTGTATGTAGCATTTATGGATCTGGAGAAGGCATATGATAGAGTTGATAGAGATGCTCTGTGGAAGGTATTAAGAATATATGGTGTGGGAGGAAAGTTGTTAGAAGCAGTGAAAAGTTTTTATCGAGGATGTAAGGCATGTGTACGTGTAGGAAGAGAGGAAAGTGATTGGTTCTCAGTGAATGTAGGTTTGCGGCAGGGGTGTGTGATGTCTCCATGGTTGTTTAATTTGTTTATGGATGGGGTTGTTAGGGAGGTAAATGCAAGAGTTTTGGAAAGAGGGGCAAGTATGAAGTCTGTTGGGGATGAGAGAGCTTGGGAAGTGAGTCAGTTGTTGTTCGCTGATGATACAGCGCTGGTGGCTGATTCATGTGAGAAACTGCAGAAGCTGGTGACTGAGTTTGGTAAAGTGTGTGGAAGAAGAAAGTTAAGAGTAAATGTGAATAAGAGCAAGGTTATTAGGTACAGCAGGGTTGAGGGTCAAGTCAATTGGGAGGTGAGTTTGAATGAAGAAAAACTGGAGGAAGTGAAGTGTTTTAGATATCTGGGAGTGGATCTGGCAGCGGATGGAACCATGGAAGCGGAAGTGGATCATAGGGTGGGGGAGGGGGCGAAAATTCTGGGGGCCTTGAAGAATGTTTGGAAGTCGAGAACATTATCTCGGAAAGCAAAAATGGGTATGTTTGAAGGAATAGTGGTTCCAACAATGTTGTATGGTTGCGAGGCGTGGGCTATGGATAGAGTTGTGCGCAGGAGGATGGATGTGCTGGAAATGAGATGTTTGAGGACAATGTGTGGTGTGAAGTGGTTTGATCGAGTGAGTAACGTAAGGGTAAGAGAGATGTGTGGAAATAAAAAGAGCGTGGTTGAGAGAGCAGAAGAGGGTGTTTTGAAGTGGTTTGGGCACATGGAGAGGATGAGTGAGGAAAGATTGACCAAGAGGATATATGTGTCGGAGGTGGAGGGAACGAGGAGAAGAGGGAGACCAAATTGGAGGTGGAAAGATGGAGTGAAAAAGATTTTGTGTGATCGGGGCCTGAACATGCAGGAGGGTGAAAGGAGGGCAAGGAATAGAGTGAATTGGAGCGATGTGGTATACCGGGGTTGACGTGCTGTCAGTGGATTGAATCAAGGCATGTGAAGCGTCTGGGGTAAACCATGGAAAGCTGTGTAGGTATGTATATTTGCGTGTGTGGACGTATGTATATACATGTGTATGGGGGGGGGGGGGTTGGGCCATTTCTTTCGTCTGTTTCCTTGCGCTACCTCGCAAACGCGGGAGACAGCGACAAAGTATAATAAATATAAAATATATATATATATATATATATATATATATATATATATATATATATATATATATATATATATATATATATATATATATACATATATATATATATATATATATATATATATATATATATATATATATATATATATATATATATATATATATATATATATATATTTATATTTATATATATATATATATATATATATATATATATATATATATATATATATATATATATATATATATATATATATATATATACATATATATATATATATATATATATATATATATATATATATATATATATATATAGAGAGAGAGAGAGAGAGAGAGAGAGAGAGAGAGAGAGAGAGAGAGACCCTTGGGCGTAGTATTTTCAGGGGCTTGAAAATAAGAAAACCTGATTTATCTTTCATTATGCCATGAACCAGTAGCCTCAGGCAGCCTTGAAAATGAGAGGAACTGTTTTTTCTTAAGTAAGTCCAGACCCCAAAAGTTTGGTTACCCCATAAATACACTCCTCCTCTTTTCAAGGGGACCATAATGTAATATTCTGGAACCAGAGCCCCTCAATCCTTGATAAGGCACTGGATGTATGAAAAGAATACGAGTTATAATTGGCTGGGAGCCAATGGGTTGATGGCATCTCTGACTGGCCAAGTGCATGACGTAAATAAGTGAGCAGCTGCTACCTGATTGTAAGGATAGTTATCGGTGGGAAAGTCGGTGTTCCCCACTAGAAAGAAAGAGGTTAGAAGGTACTGACCTTCCTGATTGTAAAATGCATCTTTCATGCTCACAGTGGAGAAAAATTACTGTTTTGGGGGTTTCTTTTCAGTCAGGGTTCATAACAATTTTGTTAGAATAATTTTCTAAAAACCTGTCCCATTTTTTGTCAAATCTATTTCTGGCAACTAACAATTAACGTAATAATTAGATAAGCCTACCTTTGACAGGATAAGACAGGAGCCAATTGCAAAATGATTGACAGCACTCATCCTGATCACATGCAACATCTAAGGTTAAGTATTTGCAGTGCCTTGGCACCAAAAGCAGACACAGTTTGCTCAAATTCCCAAGGGATACTTACTGACCTTAACTAAAGTCCTTTAGGAAAATATTTACATAAGTGCAGAGTGATATTCCTTTAACTGGAGCTAAAATCATTATAAATTTTTGACATCCAATTAAAAATCAAATCTCAGAGGAAAAAATCATATCATAAACACATTTTGTTTCATAATGTGATCTGTACATATCTGATTTCATCTGTATCAGTTCAGCATTCTTATAGAGCATTTCTTTAAGAGTTATGAAAAACAAGATTTTTAATAATCGACCAAAAAATCTATATGTCCATACTTATCAACTTTCTCATTTCTATGGACTGGATTAATTGCAAAAAGGCATGCATCGTTTGTGGGAATCAGTTACTGGTATGCAGATTTAAGGTTTCTAGCCCCAGTTCTGATGGCTGCCAAAGGGCAGGGATTCCCTGGGTTAAACTTGCTATCCCACTACCCAAAAGACAGGCGATGCAAAAATATATTTCATCCATCACCTATAAGTAAAGGCATTTATCAACTTAACAAACTACATTCTTTCATTGAGTACAGGGGATAAAGCATGGTATGTTTAGCCTTACCTGTGTAATAGTTGGCCTCGGTAGCACTCTTACGGAACTGGTTTTCTAAGTACTTTGGTTTAAAACTCCAGTAACCTGACAGAGCGAGAATCGACAATGTAGCATTAAAAAGGGTCCCTGTCCAAATCCTGTTGGAGAACAGCCGCTTCAAAGCTTTCAGTAGGTCTGTAACAAAAAGGAAAATCAATTCTTTGTAACTTTTTTCATATAAGTATAGTATCCAGTTCAGACAAGAAAATATGCAATTAACATACTACACAAGCCATGTGGCATCTTATACTCATTTAATGTATCTTTTCTTCTCTTAGTTCTGCTACCAAATGGAAGATAAATAATTAGTTTTCTGCAGATACATTAATACCAAGAACATTTTAATACTGATGACCTTATCAATCTAACATTTAACTCAGTGTTCACAGCAATGCTTAAGCCCTTTTTGTTACTGAGCTCAGTTCTGAGAAGCAAACAAACTGCAAGACCACTATTGAAAATAATGAATGAAAGCAAGCCATTCTGTGATAAATACACAACATATACAAAAAACAAGTAATATCAAAATTCATCCAAACTGTGGATGGAATCGTTAATGCAGAAAGCATACAAAAATTTAAGAAACTGTATGAAAGTTAGGAATGTTCAAGACATAAGGTACTATGAGTGTAAAACTCCTTCCCCAGTAATTACAAATAGATGGAAGAGTGGAGACTGCTAGTTCCTTTCAGGTGAGACAAAATATTAGTTTCGTGTTGAGAATAATTCATGTCTTTAATGGACTATGCAGTCCTCTAACTATGAAAGAGACTCAAAGTACTTAAAAAAATCTTTTTCATCATCAAAACATTTAAGTGTTTTGTGCCTGCTAACCAAAAAATATCTTACATAAACTTTACACCATTGATCCCAGAAGGGTGATATGCAGTTTACAGTATTCATGCCAATGTCAAACTCATATGAAATAATCACAGAACAATTAAGTCTACTGCAACAATGCATCAGATTGACTGGACAGCAGAGGCAAGTGCTGTTCAAGTTGCTTCTGCTTGGGTATAGAGTTAAGTGTCATGACCTCATTTAACATGATTTGTCAGGAGAAATCATGGAGTATTTTAGATCCCCTAGAACCAGGTGTTATATAGCCATCATCAGTGGGTCTGTCTGGTGGGTCTTTGTGTCTATTCCATTTGCATTTTTTCTAACAAACCTTAAAACTCTTGTGCTCATAAGTCAGTAGGAATGAGACATCTTCCATAGTGTTAGAAGTTATGACTCATAACTGTACAAGTGACAGATGCATAAGCTCAATCAGGAAGAGGTAGCCATGTCTTCAATGCAATGCCCATATCCTCTACATTATTTCTAAGTTAGAATGCAATCCATTAAACTATAATATCTGTCATGGCTAGATCTCCATGATAAAAACTGCCTAAATTTTCAGCAGAACAGATTCTAAAAAGACAGGCAAACAACATCTAACAAGCACGAATGGACCTATCAGCGAAGACTCCCATCCTTAAGAAGTAATTAGGGTTAAGGGGATCTAATGTATGGTCTCTCAAGCAAGAAGGGATCAGACACAGACACTGGCGATCTGAGGGACCCACAACCCTCCATCATCTAACCAATCCTTGTGTGAAGTTCTAAGCCAGATGAGAGAGCTTAGGTATGATGCGAACAAGGATTCTGAGTTTATGTTTAAGCAGGTAAGAGTACCTATCCAGTCCAAGTCTCAAGAGGCCAATGATTCTTCTCTACAGAGTCCTCAGAGCAAGACCTGGAACCATAGTCAGACCCGATGCCTCTGACTTCAGATTAAGATTTCAATCCCAAATTAAAAGACTGTTTCCTTTTCACCTCTTAGAGGACTTTTTCACAGAATGGTGACCAACAAATCAACTGCTTTTAGAATACATATTTCACAGGAGATGGCATTTGATGAGAGAAAGTTCAATGTCATTTCCAAACAAAGAAGAAGTGATGGTTGAGACAAAAATTTGGAAGACTAATTTTGACTTCTGCTGGACAAGGATCAACTGCTACTGCTTCCTTAGAAAAATCAATGGATGAATGTGATCAAGATCCTAAAGAGACCCCAGTTCATACCAAAATTCTCTAAGAGAAAGGTTTGCTGAATAGAAAAATAAATGGACCTAAGCCCACTCTATAAACAAGACATGATATTTCTATCTTCCAAAGTCATTTACAGCTTCACCTAAGAATGCAAAAGATGCAAGTATATCTAAACAAAGTACCCTGGCTGAGCTCTACCACTGTTGAAGTAATGTACTGTATATGAATACTATTGGATTTCTAATTAATGGAATAAAGCTGAACTTTTGAAATCAAAAGGAGAGAACCGAACCATGTATTGTTCAAGTTTCTTGGATGAAACTTATCAAGGAATACAGGACAGTAAGGGAGGAAAAAGAATACAGCAGAGATGGAAATTGGACTTCTTGATAATAAGTGGAAATATCTAGAAATACTGGTGGATGGTCAATTTACACATGACATAAGAGGAAAAACAGAAGAGTGACACAGAGAGAGACAGAGTAATTAGAATAAGGAGAGTGGGTGAGCAAAGGAAGGTATTTAGGGTTGCAGTACTTAAATGTGTGGGTGAAATATGCTCTATGTGAAAAGTGTGATGTGGGCAAGAGAGAAAGGGTAGCAAGTGGTGGGATGATGAAGTTAAAAAACTTGTGAAAGGAGAGGTGTCTGGATTGCAACTGCACACAAAAAAGAGCAGGTCCAGAGAAAGTGAAGAGGTCAAAAGAACGGCATTGAAGCTGAGAGAGGACAAATGAGAAATAAGAGGAGAGAGTATAGGTGAACTTCAGAGATATTAAGGAAATATCTTGGAAGGTGAATAGTGTGAGGAGTACTAGAGACCAAATGCAGTAACAATGATGAGAGCAGGCAGTCAAGTGAAGACAGGCAAAGAAGGATGATAAGTGAAGAAAAGAGTATAATGAAGGATTTCCAAATGTGTTAGATGTAGTGAATTCAGGACAAGGTGGTGCAAACTGTGAGAGCATTCAAGCATATTTTTTGATGAAAGAGGAGGAAGTGAAAGCCTTATGTAAGATGAGGCATAGCAAAGAATTAGTGTATAAGACTGCAGGTGAGTTCCGTAAGAAAGATGGAAACAATGATGCTGATTGGTTAATAAGGCTTATAAAACATTTGTATGGCCCAAAGTGAGATGCCTGAGGATTGGAAGGAGGAATACATGTAACATGCCTTTACGTGTATGCAGGGGGATAAAGTGAAAGCTTACATTTCAGGTGCATAAGTCTTTTGAATATACCCAATAAAGTGTATGAGAGTGTGGTGATCAAAAGAGTAAAGGCAGGCACAGAGCTGTAATTGGGAAGGAGCAATGTCTCACCAAGAGTGGTAAAGAGTGTGAGGCTCAGACCATATTTTTGTATGAGTAATACTTGAAGAGATAGAGATATCTGAACCTGGAAAAAGCCCTTTGGAAGGTGTTATGAATACATGTAGAAGAATTTCTAATGTATGCAGTAAGGTGCGTATGCTATTAGGAAGAGAAGTGGGTGGATGGGTGCAATGGAATGGAATGAAATGAACAAAGGCATGTGAACTGGTCAAGGTAAAGCATGGAACAGCAGATGGTAAGGTCTGCTGGTTTCAGTATATTATACATGACAGCTTTAAAGTGGATGAATAAAAATGACGCTGTTGTTTGTTTTTCCTGATGTTATCTTCCAAAGACGGGAAAAGAAATAAAGAATAAATGAAACAGGAAAAATCTAAACAGTTGATAATTTACAATCCTTCAAAGAATTTTACAGAGCCATAGCAATCATCTAAAAATGGCAAAGTTGAAATCAGAATGATGCAGACGGCATCAAGATATGCACCTCCTTGAGATGGTAAAGTTCTAATAATGGGGCATTTACTAACACAGGAAGTACACAGGAAAGAATGTGTTTACATGGAGAAAGCCATGAAGATACAAACTTTATCCATCACCATGTTACTGAGCACACTAGAGTCAGACAAGATTATAACCACCAATGCAAGACCTGATCTTTATACATGGGAAGATGGAAACACAATATCAGATATAACTGCCCACTTAGAAAAAGTGACTGAGTAGTGCCAGAAACTGATCATACAAAGATCAGAGAGGAAACTAGACTTAAAGATGTGACTTAGCTGTGGAAATTGTATGAAGTTAAATAATAAAAAGAAGAAAAAATGGGATAATAAGTTGGGAAATGGTATTCCACAGTCAGAGTACATAATGATATCAAGGAAGGTTTTGTGGAATCTATATTGACACATTTAGTACATTGGGTTATACTGATAAAGCAGAGTCAGAAAAAAGAGGGCTCTGGTTTAATACATGACATTTAAAAGCTATAGAAAATATGGATACACTTAGAAGGTATGGCCACCACAAAAGCTGTCAATGTTTGAAAGGCACAAAGGAGCAACGACTGAGGATTGTAAAGACAAGGAAGGAGGATCAGAGACTGAGAAAATACACTCTGTACAAGGCATGTGAAGAACCAAAACTTTCATAAATCATTTAATGATAAACTGCCATGTAACCCTTAAACTACAGCAACTGGAAAACATAAAGTATGATTACCACAGTATGCAGTGAAACATGAGAATAAATACTCTTGAAAACATAAAACGCTATGAAATTAGTGTCGTGAATGCAAAAGTATGAAAACTGAAAATATAATTCCTGTAATCTACCTCTGTTTTTCCACTGTGATAAAGTTGATAAAGGTGATAGAGTTCATGAATGTATTAATGAATGCTACACGTGGCATGCAAAAAGACTCTTAAAAACATATCAAAAACTTATTGAATTTAAGATATACAAGCAGATGTATCATATATTCAACAAATAGATTGCTTACATATCTTTGCTTTGTCAAGGTATTCATCTTTATGAATGATACACTTCATGTGCTCTTGAAACTGTGACAGGGAAATCTCGTCGGAGATGACACACGTCACAGTTGATCATGCACTGATAAATGGTGTATGTTACAGTTCAAGGGTTAAAAAGTAGCTAAAAGGATTCGTAGGGAAGAGTCATTAAGAAATATGAGAAAATATGTGAGGAGCTATAATAAGTTCCCAAAAGTATCTACAGTGGAAGATACTTATAACCATAACATTAATGAAATGAAACAGGAGATTTTGGGAAACAATGGAATTGTTAGAGTATGTATAAACAAACTGCTGAAGGATTCTGATCCATATCAGGTGCATAGACCTGATGAGATTGCTCCATATGTTCTCACTGAGCATGCAGATAAATTTTAAACCCATCTGAAATGCCTGAAAAAAAAACACTGAAAGACCATCTAGTGCCACGAAAAAAGAAGAGACCAAATACCATGCCAACCTTTAAGACAGGAGACTGGAAAATTGCAATGAACTATAAATGAGTATCTTACACAGATCTGACTGGTAAAAATGAGGAAAAGATGGTACAAAAGGAAATGGATGATTATACACAGAACAACCTACCTAGTTGAGAGCCAACATGGGTTTGGATAACATAGTGCATAACAAATGTTGAATGGGCTTTGTTGTGGACAAACTAGATGGGTAAGTGGATGATGCATTCATGGATTGTCATAAGGCATTTGACAATATCACACAAGAAATCAGTGAAGAAGCCAGATTATAGGGCAGGCATAAAGGGGAGACTCCTTCAGTGAATAAAAAATCAATGAATTGCCTTCCAGAGGCATCTCACTGCGACAAAAATTGTTATGTGGTTTATGGGCAAAAAATGTAGCCAAGGCTGTCTTGAGTCTGATATATTACAAGACACCATAAAGACACTGAAAAACCTTTATATACTTATGAAATTATAACTGCCTCATCGAACAATTTGGAATTTTGTCATGAGCCTGATGTGATTAATGCTTCCCTGGCCAAGCTCTAGTCACACAACAGAATCATAATCATGTGGCCATGCTCAGCCAATCACTGCACTGCAACTTCCGTAAGGGAATAGGTGCTGGTTCAATCAGCATTTATACCACATGTGGAAACTTTCAGACAAGTTTCTCTTGCTATCAATCAATGATAAATTGCATCTATAAATGGAATCAAATTCTATCTCAGATTCTGCAGCATTTGGTCCGCTATCAGGTGCAACTAAGTATCACAGATATGAGGAAGAGGAGGAAAATGAAGATAAAACTGTTGCAAGTGCAGAACACACAAAAGTATGTGGAGTGAGATAAATCTGCTTGCTGTGTGCAAGCAAATCTGCGTTTCCTAGTTAGATCTGCTTAGAGCATCAAATATATTTCTGTGACTATTCATGTTGATAAAGTTTGTGTGTGTATGAGTGCTTTCCTTTGCATCCATGGCATAAGCAGAGGTCATGTGGATACTGCTTGCTTAAGGAAGAAGTCTTCTAATTGTGTCTCTCTTTTTGAGAACACAGGTAAAGCAAATAACAAAAGTAAAATATCTTATATCAAAAACAATGAAACTTAAATACTAAATCCATGAATTCTTAAGTGTTGATTTTTATATCATTTTGTGTTTTAGAATGATTGCTATAGAATTTGTGAAATCCGTGAAATCCTAAATATTTTGAAGCTTGCGATAAAACATGAATGCACGAGAACATTCCATGTATGCATTTTCTTCCAGCGAAGCAGTGCTAGTGACTGGGAGACCCATGAGAGAAAGTTGGAGGAAGTCAAGAGGATGGTGGAGGGGCTGAAAAAGTGGTTAAGAGAGAGGAGGATAAGCAAATGTTTTGGAAAGAAGTTAACAGCATGAAAAAGACTGCAGAACATATGAAAATATCACTGAAGGGGGCAATTGGTAAAGTAGTAGCAGGCAGAGATAAGGTGAAGAGGCGATGGAATTAGGGCTTTAAAGGACTGATAATTTTGTCTGATGATAGGGTGGAAGATGTAGGGTGTTTAGGATCAGGCAGGTGTGCAAAGTTAGTGAGTGATGGCAAATGGTGTGGTACAAAGAGAAGAAGTGATGAAAGCCTGGGATGAGATGAATAGGGAAAGCAGCTGGAGTGGATGGTATTGCAGTTTACATTCTAAGAAAGGGGAGTGACTGTGTTTGTTGACAAGTTAGTAAGGATTTTCAATGTATGGATGGATCACAGTTCACGTACAAAGTCATAAAAAATGAAAAAAGTGATGACAGTATTGACAATAACATAAACAAAAGTTATAACAAAACTGTTCGTACTCATCATCCTGATGTCAGTGATTGACACTATCTATCTGTCATCCTTCATTACCAGCATTACACCAAGTTCTTGTTCTTTTCTTAGATGTTCCTGAGGCTAGAGAAGATCTGAGACATAATCTGCATAAGCATAAACAATATAACTTTACTGGACGAGACTTTCAACACCTGCATTTGAAACTGGCTCTGTCTGCAGTCAACGCTGCACAAATACTGCAAGTAACAGTAAGCACTGGTCAGTGGCTTGAATACAGTGCTAAACTCTTTCATAGATACATCATGATAATAATGCTCACTCACTCATGGTTTGTCAGGATGTTCTGCCATCACTGAGTTCTGATACAAATCTAAACAGCTCCACACAGACAGCTCTGATCCAAGGCAGTGTCTGTTTGATACCTTTGCACAACTGAAGTGGCTGGACACAGCCAGTAGCTTCCTGGATATTCTTGAACATGTTTTGTCTTCACACCCATGAGCTTATTGGTAAAATTTTGTTGACTTTGTTTATTTGTTACTAGGATACTTACAACTGTCAATTTTTCACTGCATTATTAATTATAGAATACTTCCAAACAACTGTCAATTTATCACTGCATTTTTGACTTTAGAATACATCCAAGAGTCACTTTTTACTGCAGATATAGAGTGCTTTGGTCAGGATGGTGTGTAAAGTGAGAGGATCAGGGGGAATGGTTTTGCTAAGAGGGAAGAGGTAGAGAAAGCTTTGAGGATGATGAAACCTGGCACGGCGGCAGGTTTGGATGGCACTGCAGTAGAATCTATTAAAAAAGGGGGTGACTGTGTTTTTAACTGGTTGGTAAGGATATTCAATATATGTATGGATCATAGTGAAGTGCCTGAGGATGGCAAAGTGCATGCATAGTACCACTGTACAAAGGCAAAGGGGATAAAGGTGAGTGTTCAAACTACAGAGGCATAGGTTGGTTGAGAAATCCTGGGAAATTACATAGGAGCATATTGATTGAGAGGGTGAAAGGCATGTACAGAGAATCAGATTGGGGAAGAGCAGTGTGGTGTCAGAAGTGGTAGAGGATGTGTGGATCAGGTGTTTGCTTTGAAAAATGTGTGTGAGAATTACTTAGCCTTTATGGATCTGCAGAAGGCATATGATAGGGTTGATAGAGATGCTTTGTGGAAGGTCTTAAGAGTATATGGTGTGCAAGGCAAACTACTAGAAGCAATGAGAAATTTTACCAAGGATGTAAGGCATGTGTATGAGTATGAAGAGAGGAAAGTGAATGGTTCCCAGTGAAGGTCAGTCTGTGGCAAGGATGTGTGATGTCTCCATGGTTGTTTAATTTGTTTACAGATGGGGCGGTTAGGAAGGTAGATACAAGAGTTTTGGAGAGAAGGGCAAGTATGCAGCATGTAGGGGATAGGAGGGCATGGGAAGTGAGTAAGATGTTGTTCGCCACTGATTCAGCTCTGTCAGCTGATTTTAGTGAGAAACTGTAGAAGTTGATGATTGAGTTTGGAAAAGTGTGTGAAGGGAGAAAGTTGAGAGTAAATGTGAATAAGGGCAAAGATAATTGGTTCAGCAGGGTTGAAGGACAAGTAAATTGGGAGGTTAGTTTGAATGGAGAAAAACTGGAGGAAGTGAAGTGTTTTAGATATCTGGGAGTGGATTTGGCAGCGGATGGATCAATGGAAGCAGAAGTGAGTCACAGGGTGGGGAGGGGGCGAAGGATCTGGGAGCGTTGAAAAATGTGTGGAAGGCAAGAACGTTATCTCGGAGGGCAAAAATGGGTATGTTTGAAGGAATAATGGTTCCAACAATGTTATATGGTTGTGAGGCAAGGGCTATAGATAGGGTTGTGCGGAGGAGGGTGGATATGTTGGAAATGAGATGTTTGAGGACAATATGTGGTGTGAAGTGGTTTGATCTAGTAAGTAATGAAAGGGTGAGAGAGATGTGTGGTGATAAAAAGAGTGTTTGAGAGAGCAGAAGAGGGTGTATTGAGATGGTTTGGTCACATGGAGAGAATGAGTGAGGAAAGACTTTCCACCTCCAATTTGGTCTCTCACTTCTCGTTCCCTCCACCTCTGACACATAAATCCTCTTTGTCAATCTTTCATCACTCATTCTCTCCATGTGACCAAACCATTTCAAAACACACTCTTCTGATCTCACAACCACACTCTTTTTATTACCACACATCTTTCCTCACTCATTCTCTCCATGTGACCAAACCATTTCAAAACACCCTCTTCTGATCTCTAGACCACACATCCCTGGGGATAGGGGAGAAAGAATACTTCCCACGCATTCCTCAAGTGTCGTAGAAGGCGACTAAAGGGGACGGGAGTGGGGGGCTAGAAACCCTCCCCTCCTTGTATTTTAACTTTCTAAAAGGGGAAACAGAAGAAAGAGTCACGCGGTGAGTGTTCATTCTCCTCGAAGGCTCAGATTGGGATGTCTAAATGTGTGTGGATGTAACCAAGTTGAGAAAAGAGGAGAGATAGGTAGTATGTTTGAGGAAAGGAACCTGGATGTTTTGGCTCTGAGTGAAACGAAGCTCAAGGATAAAGAGGAAGAGTGGTTTGGAAATGTGTTGGGAGTAAAGTCAGGGGTTAGTGAGAGGACAAGAGCAAGGGAAGGAGTAGCACTACTCCTGAAACAGGAGTGGTGGGAGTATGTGATAGAGTGTAAGAAAGTAAACTCTAGATTGATATGGGTAAAACTAAAAGTGGATGGAGAGAGATGGGTGATTATTGGTGCATATGCACCTGGGCATGAGAAGAAAGATCATGAGAGGCAAGTGTTTTGGGAGCAGCTGAATGAGTGTGTTAGTGGTTTTGATGCACGAGACCGGGTTATAGTGATGGGTGATTTGAATGCAAAGGTGAGTAATGTGGCAGTTGAGGGAATAATTGGTATACATGGGGTGTTCAGTGTTGTAAATGGAAATGACGAAGAGCTTGTAGATTTATGTGCTGAAAAAGGACTGGTGATTGGGAATACCTGGTTTAAAAAGCTAGACATACATAAGTATACGTATGTAAGTAGGAGAGATGGCCAGAGCATTATTGGGTTACGTGTTAATCGATAGGCGCGCGAAAGAGAGACTTTTGATGTTAATGTGCTGAGAGGTGCAACTGGATGGATGTCTGATCATTATCTTGCGGAGGTTTTCAGAAAAGAAGAGAGAATGTTGGGCTGAAGAGAATGGTGAGAAAGGACGCCATTTGGTAAACATGTTTACCAAATAGCGTCCTAGCTTCGTCTCTTCGATGTATATCAACTGACTGTTATATTTCTCTCTTGGGTCTCCCCTGATGATGTGATTATTACACGAAAGTGCACTTGGGAACTTTTCGTGTTTCATTTTCCCTGTGGACTCATAGAATATCTTGATCACGCGCAAAATTGTGATCCTTTCCAATATATATATATATATATATATATATATATATATATTTTTTTTTTTTTTTTTTTTTTTTTTTTTTTGCTTTGTCGCTGTCTCCCGCGTTTGCGAGGTAGCGCAAGGAAACAGACGAAAGAAATGGCCCAACCCACCCCCATACACATGTATATACATACGTCCACACACGCAAATATACATACCTACACAGCTTTCCATGGTTTACCCCAGACGCTTCACATGCCCCGATTCAATCCACTGACAGCACGTCAACCCCGGTATACCACATCGCTCCAATTCACTCTATTCCTTGCCCCCCTTTCACCCTCCTGCATGTTCAGGCCCCGATCACACAAAATCTTTTTCACTCCATCTTTCCACCTCCAATTTGGTCTCCCTCTTCTCCTCGTTCCCTCCACCTCCGACACATATATCCTCTTGGTCAATCTTTCCTCACTCATTCTCTCCATGTGCCCAAACCATTTCAAAACACCCTCTTCTGCTCTCTCAACCACGCTCTTTTTATTTCCACACATCTCTCTTACCCTTACGTTACTTACTCGATCAAACCACCTCACACCACACATTGTCCTCAAACATCTCATTTCCAGCACATCCATCCTCCTGCGCACAACTCTATCCATAGCCCACGCCTCGCAACCATACAACATTGTTGGAACCACTATTCCTTCAAACATACCCGTTTTTGCTTTCCGAGATAATGTTCTCGACTTCCACACATTCTTCAAGGCTCCCAGAATTTTCGCCCCCTCCCCCACCCTATAATCCACTTCCGCTTCCATGGTTCCATCCGCTCCCAGATCCACTCCCAGATATCTAAAACACTTCACTTCCTCCACTTTTTCTCCATTCAAACTCACCTCCCAATTGACCTGACCCTCAACCCTACTGTACCTAAAAATATTTTTTTTTTTTTTTTTTTTTTTTCTTTTTTTTTTATACTTTGTCGCTGTCTCCCGCGTTTGCGAGGTAGCGCGAGGAAACAGACGAAAGAAATGGCCCAACCCCCATACACACGTACATACACACGTCCACACACGCAAATATACATACCTACACAGCTTTCCATGGTTTACCCCAGACGCTTCACATGCCTTGATTCAATCCACTGACAGCACGTCAACCCCTGTATACCACATCGCTCCAATTCACTCTATTCCTTGCCCTCCTTTCACCCTCCTGCATGTTCAGGCCCCGATCACACAAAATCTTTTTCACTCCATCTTTCCACCTCCAATTTGGTCTCCCTCTTCTCCTCGTTCCCTCCACCTCCGACACATATATCCTCTTGGTCAATCTTTCCTCACTCATTCTCTCCATGTGCCCAAACCATTTCAAAACACCCTCTTCTGCTCTCTCAACCACGCTCTTTTTATTTCCACACATCTCTCTTACCCTTACGTTACTTACTCGATCAAACCACCTCACACCACACATTGTCCTCAAACATCTCATTTCCAGCACATCCATCCTCCTGCGCACAACTCTATCCATAGCCCACGCCTCGCAACCATACAACATTGTTGGAACCACTATTCCTTCAAACATACCCATTTTTGCTTTCCGAGATAATGTTCTCGACTTCCACACATTTTTCAAGGCTCCCAAAATTTTCGCCCCCTCCCCCACCCTATGATCCACTTCCGCTTCCATGGTTCCATCCGCTGACAGATCCACTCCCAGATATCTAAAACACTTCACTTCCTCCAGTTTTTCTCCATTCAAACTCACCTCCCAATTGACTTGACCCTCAACCCTACTGTACCTAATAACCTTGCTCTTATTCACATTTACTCTTAACTTTCTTCTTCCACACACTTTACCAAACTCAGTCATATATATATATATATATATATATATATATATATATATATATATAATATATATGTATATAATATATATGTATATAATATATATATATATATATATATATATATATATACGCCCATACACGCACATATATATACATATACATATCAACTTATAACATATACAAAGGCATATACACATATACACGTACATATTCATATTTGCTTGCCTTCATCCATTCCTGTCAACCCTACCACACAGGAAACAGCATCCTCCCCCTTCAGTGAGGTAGCGCCAGAAAAAAAAAAAAAAAAGGCCACAATCGTTCACAGTCTCTAGCTGTCATGTCCAGTGCACCCAAACCACAGCTCCCTATCCACATCCAGGCCCCACAGACCTTTCCATGGTTTACTCCAAATGCTTCAAATGCCCTGTTTCAGTCCACTGACAGCAAGTTGACCCTGGTATACCACATTGTTCCAATTCACAATATTCCTTGCACGCCTTTCACCCTCATGCATGTTTAGGCCCCGATCGCTCAAAATCTTTTTCACTTCATCATTCCACCTCCAGTCTGGTCTCCCGCTTCTCCATGTTCCCTCCACCTCTGACACATATATCCTCCCTGTCACTGTATCCATACTCATTCTCTCCATATGTCCGAATCATTTCAACACACCCTCTTCTGCTCTCTCAATCCCACTCTTTTTATTACTACACATCTCTCCTACCCTTTCATTACTTAATCAAACCGCCTCACACCACATACTGTCCTCAAATATTCCTTTTCCAACATGTCCACCCTCCTCCGTACAACCCTATCTATATCTAATGCCTTTGAACCATATAATATTGTTGGAACTAATATTCATTGAAACATACCCATTTTTACTCTCCAAGATAACGTTTTCTCGTTCCACATATTTTTCATTGCTTCCAGAACCTTTGCCCCTTCCCCACCCTATGACTCACTTCCACTTCCATGTTTCCACCAGCTGCTAAGTCCACTCCCTGATATCTAAAACACTTCACTTCCTCAAATCTCTCTCCATTCAAATTTACATCCCAATCAACTTGTCCCTCAATCCTGATGAACCTAATAATTACCTTGCTCATATTCATCTTTACTCTGAACTTTTTCCTTTCACAAACTTTTGCAAACTCTGTCACCAAACTCTGCAGTTTCTCACCCGAATCAGCCACCAGAGCTCTATCATCAGCAAACAACAATTGGCTCACTTCCCAGGCCCTCTCATCCACAAAATACTGCATACTCGCCCTCCTATCCAAAACTCTTGCATTTACCTCCCTAACCACCCCATCCATAAACAAATTAAACAACCACAAGGACATCACGCACCCCTGCCATAAACCGACATTCTCTGGGAACCGATCACTCGCCTTTCTTCCTACTCGTACTTATGCCATACATCCTTGGGGTATATATACATATATTTTTCCCCGTATATATTTGCCATTTTCCGCATTAGTGAGGTAGCGTCAAGAACAGAGAACTGAGCCTTAGAGGGGAAATCCTCACTTGGCCCCCTTCTCTGTTCCGTCCTTTGTTAAAGTAAAAACTGGAGGGAAGGATTTCCAACCCCTTAACTCCCATCCCTTTTAACTGCCTTCTATAACACTTCCTATGCTCACCACAAACGTTCATGACTGTCCCCAATATGATATAATTAAACACTCCTCCTGCTGCCCCTCTCAGCACATTCACATCTGACAGCCTCTCACATTGTAAAATTTTCAATCATCTCAAGTTAGTCATCTTCACTGACCTCCAGTCTGACTCATCTATGTTTATTCACGCATGCATCATCTTTCAGTCCATGTACTCCCAAATGCAAATCATCTCTCAGCACACAAATCAACAAATTTCTCCCATTCCCACTTACAATTAGGACTGTATGTCCCTCATATATGCTCTCAGTTACCACACCAACCATCCTTACATTCAGATCTCCCCTTGACACTTAGATTTGGTTCCTTGCATCAAAACTACCAAAGCACTCACTCAATTCCTCCTAAATTAAACCTATTTCATCTTTGCTTCTCTCACTTCCAAGCACAAAGGAACTATCACCCACATTCTATGACCTATTTTCATTCTAACCCAAAACAATTCTGAACTAATTTCCTTACACTCTTACACACAGTCCCACATCACTCTCTTCATGAGAAGTATCATCCTTTCTTTTGCTCTTGTCCTCTCACTAACCCCAGACATCACCCCCTTGAACATTCTAAGATCATTCTTCTCCCTTCCTATTTAATTTCGTTTCAGTCAGAGCCAGAATATCTAGGTTTCTCTCAAAGAACCTATGATTTTTCATGCAAAACTCACTCCTGAAGGTTGGTCTTGCTTCATTCTTCTTAGTCTTGGCCAGCGTGAAGAAATACTCAAGTCCTCGATTACCCCCTGCTTTTTCATCCTTATCAGCTTGTCTCATCATCCTCTTTGCCTCTCTCCTTAATGTAGCAGGCAACTTGCGAGGAAAGAAGAAAAGTGGGATGCTCGTGATGAGCAACCCGATACCGATGAATACAAATCCTGATCATGGAAGGAAAACATGGTCATGATATCATAACACATTAAACCTATGTAATATGTTTCAGGTATACATTTCTTAAGACTTAATTTCTAAAATGTGATTACAAAGTTATCCTCTATAGCAAAATTTACTCTATCATTCAAAATATATCTTAGTGCACCTTGTCATGCTATAAAAAGTTTACATGTATTTAGGACAGTGAAAGAAAAATTATTTCATAAGCATCATTAATTGGAGGATGAAAGTACAGTAATGAGTGTTGTAGGTACGTGTTAAAAAATCAAACTTCTTGTGTCGTAAGTTATCTTCAAATAACAAAATAAGTACTTGCCTACCTAGCCACCAGGCACCAATCCAACGTGGATCTTTCTTGTCTATGTTAGGTTGCTTAGTTGGGTCAATCCAGATAGAGAGACATTTCCCACCTATGAAGAAACCCAGCACTGGCCCAATGATTCTCAGCAAGAGAGTCATGGCTGTAAGATGGCAAAGGCTGCATTAACTAAATATTCATTTAATATTTGAACAAGTCTTTGATATACCTGCATCATAAGATATTTGAAATGTGTATTATGGATTAGTGAAATAAAGGATTCTGATTAAGCAGAATGGATGCTAACAATGTAGGTACAAATAAAAGCAATAATATAGGGACTAGGCTGATGATCATACTTATCTAATGAATAGGCCAATGAAATCATTTTGAGATGGTTATTGTTTTTGTATTTGTCCATGTAAAATAAAAACCATGTGTACAAAAGATGCACTCCAAGTGCTCTTCTGCTACACTCTGCTACACTCTGCTACACTCATGATCTTTGATTTAATAACTGCTGAGGGAGCTTCAACAACACTGAACAAATTGCGAGGCTATCACACAGATGTGCAGAGGGTGCACACATTCATCAAAAGCTAAGACAAAATGTTAATACTATGTATAATGATCACTTTAATGCTTCTAGGCTCTATTGATATCAAAAAATTATCCTGACGGAGATATTTCTCTATGTCACAGTTAGCATGCAATCACAAACGGTGTCCTCTCTAATCCCTCTGTGTATCTGGTCAGTCACCTCAAGAAAAATGATGTAATATGCCCCTCAGTTCAACTCGTAAAACTTCAAAGTGAAAGAAAGAAAATTATCTGTTTAACACTTCATTTTGTAGCAAGAGAACACTTAAATCTAAGGGATTAAAGGAATGCCATCCGCAAGAGCCTATTAAAAGTGAAAAGGGTTAAGAGAGGTAAATATACAACAAATACAGGGTATTCTTATGATAAAAGCCCACAGTCGGTTCCAACTCCAATTCATTTGGGTCTTCTCAGTAGGCAATATCAGCAGGGTATCAGCAAGGTACCAACAGGTGGCTTCAGTGATGAACAGGAACTCAGGTGGCACTGGCAGCAGTTAAAAGACTCAACCCTACAGTAGGAGGAACACTGCTGTTGGAGGTATTGGCTTCTAAGTTCTCATGCAGCTCCAAGCTGAATCATCATCAAAGCTACCACCATCAGGATCAGGTGTAGGCAGGATGTGACAAATGGATGCCTTCTGGCAGTACAGGACAGGCACTGATGGCAAGGTAACTGTCTTTGTGGGAATTCATCCTCACTGCTAAGCCCAAGACAAAAATTTAAGAAGCAGGGCAATAGGTGTTGTAGCTGAATAACTCCTGGTGAATACAGGACAAGAGCAAGCACAAAGGTAACTGCTATTGAGGGATCACATTCATAACATCTAGTTCAAACTAAAATTTAAAGACGCAGGGTGACATGGATAAGCTTATTTGAATAACTCCTGGCAAACACAGGATCAGTGCTGACACTAAGGTAACTTTATGACAGTGCCATCACATCATGTAACGCCTGAACAAAAGGATAGGGACACTAAAGAGCCTTGCTGGATGACTCCCAGTGAGCAATGGACAGACAAGAGGTCAAGAGTTTGATGCAGGGGTTGAAAGAGAGGGCAAATGAGAGTTGGGGCATCCACTCCCAGATATCTAAAACAGTTCATTTCCTACAATTTTTCTCTTTCAAACTTACATCCCAATTAACTTGTCCCTCAACCCTACTGAACCTAATAACCTTGCTCTTATTCACATTTACTCTCAGCTTTCTCCTTTCACACACTTTACCAAACTCAGTCATATATATATATATATATATATATATATATATATATATATATATATATATATATAATATATATATATATATATATATAATATATATATATATATATATATATATATATATATACGCCCATACACGCACATATATATACATATACATATCAACTTATAACATATACAAAGGCATATACACATACACACGTACATATTCATATTTTCTTGCCTTCATCCATTCCTGTCAACCCTACCACACAGGAAACAGCATCCTCACCCTTCAGTGAGGTAGCGCCAGAAAAATAAAAAAAAAAGGCCACAATCGTTCACAATCTCTAGCTGTCATGTCCAATGCACCAAAACCACAGCTCCCTATCCACATCCAGGTCCCACAGACCTTTCCATGGTTTACTCCAAATGCTTCAAATGCCCTGTTTCAGTCCACTGACAGCAAGTTGACCCTGGTATACCACATTGTTACAATTCACTCTATTCCTTGCACGCCTTTCACCCTCCTGCATGTTCAGGCCCCGATCGCTCAAAATCTTTTTCACTCCATCATTCCACCTCCAGTCTGGTCTCCCGCTTCTCCATGTTCCCTCCACCTCTGAGACACATATCCTCCCTGTCACTGTATCTACCCTCATTCTCTCCATATGTCCGAATCATTTCAACACACCCTCTTCTGCTCTCTCAATCACACTCTTTTTATTACTACACATCTCTCCTACCCTTTCATTACTTAATCAAACCGCCTCACACCACATACTGTCCTCAAATATTCCTTTTCCAACATGTCCACTCTCCTCCGTATAACCCTATCTATATCTAATGCCTTTGAACCATATAACATTATTGGAACTAATATTCATTGAAACATACCCATTTTTACTCTCCAAGATAACGTTTTCTCCTTCCACATATTTTTCATTGCTTCCAGAACCTTTGCCCCTTCCCCACCCTATGACTCACTTCCACTTCCATGTTTCCACCAGCTGCTAAGTCCACTCCCTGATATCTAAAACACTTCACTTCCTCAAATCTCTCTCCATTCAAATTTACATCCCAATCAACTTGTCCCTCAATCCTGATGAAACTAATAATTACCTTGCTCATATTCATATTTACACTTAACTTTTTCCTTTCACAAACTTTTGCAAACTCTGTCACCAAACTCTGCAGTTTCTCACCCGAATCAGCCACCAGAGCTCTATCATCAGCAAACAACAATTGGCTCACTTCCTAGGCCCTCTCATCCACAAAATACTGCATACTCGCCCTCCTATCCAAAACTCTTGCATTTACCTCCCTAGCCACCCCATCCATAAACAAATTAAACAATCATAAGGACATCACGCACCCCTGCCATAAACCGACATTCTCTGGGAACCGATCACTCGCCTTTCTTCCTACTCGTACTTATGCCATACATCCTTGGGGTATATATACATATATTTTTCCCCGTATATATTTGCCATTTTCCGCATTAGTGAGGTAGCGTCAAAAACAGAGAACTGAACCTTAGAGGGGAAATCCTCACTTGACCCCCTTCTCTGTTCCGTCCTTTGTTAAAGTAAAAACTGGAGGGAAGGATTTCCAACCCCTAACTCCCATCCCTTTTAACTGCCTTCTATAACACTTCCTATGCTCACCACAAACCTTCATGACTGTCCCTAATATGATATAATTAAACACTCCTCCTGCTGCCCCTCTCAGCACATTCACATCTGACAGCCTCTCACATTGTAAAACTTTCAATCAGCTCAAGTTAGTCATCTTCACTGACCTCCAGTCTGACTCATCTATGTTTATTCACGCATGCATCATCTTTCAGTCCATGTACTCCCACATGCAAATCATCTCTCAGCACACAAATCAACAAATTTCTCCCATTCCCACTTACAATTAGGACTGTATTTCCCTCATATATGCTCTCAGTTCCCACACCAACAATCCTTACATTCAGATCCCCCCTTGACACTTAGATTTGGTTCCTTGCATCAAAACTACCAAAGCACTCACTCAATTCCTCCTAAATTAAACCTGTTTCATCTTTGCTTCTCTCTAAGATCATTCTTCTCCCTTCCTATTTAATTTCGTTTCAGTTAGAGCCAGAATATCTAGGTTTCTCTCAAAGAACCTATGATTTTTCATGCAAAACTCACTCCTGAAGGTTGGTCTTGCTTCATTCTTCTTAGTCTTGGCCAGCGTGAAGAAATACTCAAGTCCTCGATTACCCCCTGCTTTTTCATCCTTATCAGCTTGTCTCATCATCCTCTTTGCCTCTCTCCTTAATGTAGCAGGCAACTTGCGAGGAAAGAAGAAAAGTGGGATGCTAGTGATGAGCAACCCGATACCGATGAATACAAATCCTGATCATGGAAGGAAAACATGGTCATGATATCATAACACATCAAACCTATGTAATATGTTTCAGGTATACATTTCTTAAGACTTAATTTCTAAAATGTGATTACAAAGTTATCCTCTATAGCAAAATTTACTCTATCATTTAAAATATATCTTAGTGCACCTTGTCATGCTATAAAAAGTTTACATATATTTAGGACTGTGAAAGAAAAATTATTTCATAAGCATCATTAATTGGAGAATGAAAGTACAGTAATGAGTGTTGTAGGTACATGTTAAAAAATCAAACTTCTTGTGTCGTAAGTTATCTTCAAATAACAAAAAAAGTACTTGCCTACCTAGCCACCAGGCACCAATCCAACGTGGATCTTTCTTGTCTATGTTAGGTTGCTTAGTTGGGTCAATCCAGATAGAGAGACATTTCCCACCTATGAAGAATCCTAGCACTGGCCCAATGATTCTAAGCAAGAGAGTCATGGCTGTAAGATGGCAAAGGCTGCATTAACTAAATATTCATTTAATATTTGAACAAGTCTTTGATATACCTGCATCATAAGATATTTGAAATGTGTATTATGGATTAGTGAAATAAAGGATTCTGATTAAGCAGAATGGATGCTAACAATGTAGGTACAAATAAAAGCAATAATATAGGGACTAGGCTGATGATCATACTTATCTAATGAATAGGCCAATGAAATCATTTTGAGATGGTTATTGTTTTTGTATTTGTCCATGTAAAATAAAAACCATGTGTACAAAAGATGCACTCCAAGTGCTCTTCTGCTACACTCTAGCATGATCTTTGATTTAATAACTGCTGAGGGAGCTTCAACAACACTGAACAAATTGCGAGGCTATCACACAGATGTGCAGAGGATGCACACATTCATCAAAAGCTAAGACAAAATGTTAATACTATGTATAATGATCACTTTAATGCTTCTAGGCTCTATTGACATCAAAAAATTATCCTGACGGAGATATTTCTCTATGCCACAGTTAGCATGCAATCACAAACAGTGTCCTCTCTAATCCTTCTGTGTATCTGGTCAGCCACCTCAAGAAAAATGATGTAATATGCCCCTCAGTTCAATTCGTAAAACTTCAAAGTGAAAGAAAGAAAATTATCTGTTTAACACTTCATTTTGTAGCAAGAGAACACTTAAATCTAAGGGATTAAAGGAATGCCACCCGCAAGAGCCTATTAAAAGTGAAAAGGGTTAAGAGGAGGTAAATATACAACAAATACAGGGTATTCTTATGATAAAAGCCCACAGTCGGTTCCAACTCCAATTCATTTGGGTCTTCTCAGTAGGCAATGTCAGCAGGGTATCAGCAAGGTACCAACAGGTGGCTTCAGTGATGAACAGGAACTCTGGTGGCACTGGCAGCAGTTAAAAGACTCAACCCTACAGTAAGAGGAACACTGGCTTCTAAGTTCTCATGCAGCTCCAAGCTGAATCATCATCAAAGCTACCACCATCAGGATCAGGTGTAGGCAGGATGTGACAGATGGATGCCTTCTGGCAGTACAGGACAGGCACTGATGGCAAGGTAACTGTCTTTGTGGGAATTCATCCTCACTGCTAAGCCCAAGACAAAAATTTAAGAAGCAGGGCAATAGGTGTTGTAGCTGAATAACTCCTGGTGAATACAGGACAAGAGCAAGCACAAAGGTAACTGCTATTGAGGGATCACATTCATAACATCTAGTTCAAACTAAAATTTAAAGACGCAGGGTGACATGGATAAGCTTATCTGAATAACTCCTGGCAAACACAGGATAAGTGCTGACACTAAGGTAACTTTATGACAGTGCCATCACATTATGTAACGCCTAAACAAAAGGATAGGGACACTAAGGAGCCTTGCTGGATGACTCCCAGTGAGCAATGGATAGACAAGAGGTCAAGAGTTTGATGCAGGGGTTGAAAGAGAGGGCAAATGAGAGTTGGGGCATCCATTCCCAGATATCTAAAACAGTTCATTTCCTCCAATTTTTCTCCTTTCAAACTTACATCCCAATTAACTTGTCCCTCAACCCTACTGAACCTAATAACCTTGCTCTTATTCACATTTACTCTCAACTTTCTCCTTTCACACACTTTTACAAACTCAGTCACCAACTTCTGCAGTTTCTCACTCGAATCAGTCACCAGAGCTGTATCATCGGCGAACAACTGACTAACTTCCCATGCCCTTTCATCCCAAAAGGACTGCATACTCACCCCCTCTCCAAGACTCTTGCATTTACCTCCCTAACCACCCCATCCATAAACAAATTAAACAACCATGGAGACATCACACACCCCTGCCGCAGACTGACATTCACTGGGAACCAATCACTCTCCTCTCTTCCAACATACTTGGTGAAAACTTTTCACTGCTTCTAGCAACTTACCTCCCACACCATATACTTTTAAGACCTTCCACAAAGCATCTCTATCAACCCTATCATATGCCTTCTCCAGATCCATAAATGTTTCATACAAATCCATCTGTTTTTCTAAGTATTTCTCACACACATTCTTCAAGTCAAACACATCCTCTACCACTTCTGAAACCATACTGCTCTTCCTCAATCTGATGCTCTGTACATGCCTTTACCCTTTCAATCAATACCCTCCCATATAATTTCCCAGGGAAACTCAGTAAACTTATGCTTCTATAGTTTGAACACTCACCTCTAGCCCCTTTGCCTTTGTACAATGGCACCATGCATGCATTCCACCAATCCTCAGGCACTTCACCACGAGCCATACTTACAATGAATATCCTTACCAACTAATCAACAACACAGTCACCCCCTTCTTAATAAATTTCATTGCAATACCATTCAAACCCGCCGCCTTTCCAGATTTCATCTTCTAGAAAGCTTTCACTACCTCTTCTCACTTTATCAAACCATTCTCTCTGATCCCTCTCGCTTTGTACATCACCCCACCTAAAACACCCTATACCTGCCACTCTATCATCAAACACCTTCAACAAACCTTTGAAATACTCACTCCTCATTCTCACTTCATCACTACCTGTTATCACTTCCTCACTTGCCCCCTTCACCAATGTTCCATTTGTTCTCTTGCTTTATGCACGTTATTTACCTCCTTCCACAACATCTTTTTATTCTCCCGAAAGTTTAATGATATTCTCTCACCCCAACTCTCATTTGCCATCTTTTTTAAACCTTGCACCTTTCACTCGACCTCCTGCCACTTTCTTTTATGCATCTCCCAGTCATTTTCACTCCTTCCTCGCAAACATCGTCCAAATGCCTATCTTTTCTCTTTCGCTAACAGCTTTACTTCTTCTTTCCACCAGTCACTACCCTTTATAATCTGCCCACCTGCCACCTTTTTCATGCCACATGTATCTTTTGCAAATGCTATCGCTGATTCCATAAATACATTCCATTTCTTCCCCACTCCCCTCACGTCATTTGCTCTCACCTTTTGTCATTCTACACTCAATTTCTCCTGGTACTTCCTCACACAAGTCTCCTTTCCAAGCTCACTAACTCTCACTACTTTCTTCTCCCCAAAATTCTCTCTTCTCTGTAAACCTCTACAATTCTTCACCCTCGCATCCATCCAGCTGCCCCTCTCAGCACATTAACATCCAAAAGTCTCTCTTTCACATGCCTATCAATTAGCATACAATCTAATAATGCCCTATGACGATCTCTCCTACTCACATACATATATTCATGTATATCTGTCTTTTTAAAACAGGTATTCCCTATCACCAGTCTTTTTTCATCACACAAATCCACAAGCTCTTCACCATTTCCATTCACAACACTGAATACCTTAAGTACACCGGTTATTCCCTTAACTGCCAGATTACTTACCTTCACATTTAAATCATCCATCACTAAAACCCGGTCTCGTGCATCAAAGCTACTGACACATTCACTCAGCCACTCCTAATACACTTGCCTCTCATGATCTTTCTTCTCATGACCAGGCGCATAAGCACCAATAATCACCCATCTCTCTCCATCCACTTCCAGTCTTACTCACATCAATCTGGAACTTACTTTCTTACACTATCTCATACTCCCGCAACTCCTGCTTCAGGAGTAGTGCTACTCCTTCCTTAGCTCTTGTCCTCTAACCAACCCCTGATTTTACTCCCAAGACTTTCCCAAACCACTCTTCTTCTTTACCCTTAAGCTTCGTTTCACTCAGAGCCAGAACATCCAGGTTTCCTTTCCTCAAACATACTACCTATCTCTCCTTTCTTCTCATTTTGGTTACATCCACACACATTCAGACACCCCAATCTGAGCCCTCGAGGAGGATGAGCACTCCCCGCTTGACTCCATCTTGTTTCCCCTTTTAGAAATTATACCTCCGTATTCTCACGCATTGTACTAAGCAACTAAAGGGGGTGTAGGTAGGGGGCTGGGAACCCTCCCCTTCTTGCACTTCATATTCTAAAAGAGAGAACAGAAGAGGGAGCCAGGCGGTGAGTGCTCATCCTCCTCGAAGGCTCAGACTGGCGTGTCTGAATGTGTGTGGCTGTAACCAAGGTGAGAAATATGTCTGAGATAGGAAACCTGGATGACCTGGCTCCGAATGAAACAAAGCTCAAGAGTAAAGGGGAAAAATGGTGCAGTCAGAAAGAGTAAAGTCAGAGGCTGATGAGAGAATCAGATAAGGAAGGAACAGTACTACTATTGAAACAGGAGTTGTGGGAGTGAGTGACAGAATGTACAGAAGTATATTCGAGATTGATGCGGTTAAAACTGAAAGTAGATACCGAAAGATGAGTGATTATTTATGCTTAGGCACCTGGCTATGAGAAAAAAATCATTAGAGGCAAGTGTTTTAGGGGTAGCTGAGTGTGTCAGCAATTTTGATGTCGAGACCAGACATCAGTGATAGGTGATTTAAATGCAAAGGTAAGTAATGTGGCTATTGAGGGTATAATTGGGAAGCATTAGGTATTCAGCGTTATTACTGGAAATGGTGAGGAGCTTGTGGAGTTGTGTGCTGATAAAAGACCGGTGAATGGAGATGTTCAAATGGCATTATGAGATCATGTATCAATTGACAGGCAGGAAAAGAAACACTTTTGGATTAAAATGTGCTGAGAGGGGCAGCTGCTGGAACGTCTGATCATTATATTGTAGGGGTGAGGGTGACGATTTGTGTAGGTTTTCAAAAAGGAAGAAGTAATGCTGGGGAGAAGAGAGTGGTGAGAGTAAGTGAGCTTAGAAAGGAGGCTTTTATGAAGAAATACCAGCAAAGACTGAGTGTAGAATGACAAAAGTTGAGAGTAAATGAAGTGAGGGGAGTGAGTGAGGAATGGGAGGTATTTCGGGAAGAAGTCATGACATGTGGTATGTGAAAGGTAGGCAGTGTGCAGATTAGAAAGGGTAGCGAACGGTGGGATGAACAAGTAAAGTTACTTGTGAAAAACGATGCGTTTCGGTGGTAGTGAAGGGAAGGAGTGCAAACGATTGGGAGATATATAAGAGAAAGCTGCAGAAAGTCAAGAGGAAAGTGCAAAGGTTGAAAAGAGGGCAAATGAGAGTTGGGGTGAGATAGCATCATTAAACTTTAGAGAGAATAAAAAGATATTTTAGAAGTGAGCCAGCTGTTGTTCGCCTATGATACAGCTCTAGTGGCTGATTCGTGTGAGAAACTGCAGAGGTTTGTGACCGAGTTTGAAAAAGTGTGTGAAAGGAGAAAGTTGAGAGTAAATGTAAATAAAAGCAAGGTTATTAGGTTAAGTAGGTTTGAGGGAAAAATTAATTGGGAGGTAAGTTTGAATGGAGAAAAGCTGGAGAAAGTGAAGTGTATTAGATATCTGGGAGTGGACTTAGCAGCAGATGGAACCATGGAAACGGAAGTGAGTCACAGGGTGGGGAGGGGGCGAAGGTTCTGGGAACGATGAAGAATGCGTGAAAGGAGAGAACATTATCTCGGACAGCAAAAATGGGCATGTTTAAAGGAATAGTAGTTCCAACAATATTATATGGTTGCAAGGCATGGGCTATAGATAGGGTTGTACAGGGGAGGGTGGATGTGTTGAAAATGAAATGTTTATGAGCAATATGAGGTGTGAGGTGGTTTGATCAAGTAATGGAAAGGTGACGGAGATGTGTGGAAATAAAAAGAGTGTGGCTGAGAGAGCAGAAGAGGGTATGTTGAAATGGTTTGGACATATGGAGAGAATGAGTGAAGAAAGATTAACAAAGAGGATATATTTGTCAGAGGTGGAAGGAACAAGGAAAAGCAGGAGACCAAATTGGAGGTGGAAGGATAGAGGGAAAAAGATTTTGAGTGCTCGGGTCCTGAACATACAGGAGGGTGAGAGGCGCGCAAGGAACAAAATGAATTGGAACGATGTAGTATACCGGGGTCTACGTGCTGTCATTGGACTGAACCAGGGCATGTGAAGCATCTGGTGTAAACCAGGGAAAGGTCTGTGGGGCATGGATGTGGATTGGGAGCTGTGGGTTCAGTGCATTACATATGACAGCTAGAGACTGAGTGCGAACGAATATGGCCTTTTTTGTCTGTTTTCCTAGTGTTACCTCGCTGAAGCAGGGGGGTTGCCATGCTGTTTCCCGTGGGAATGGATGAAGGCAAGCAAGTGTGAATATGTACATGTGTGTATATGTATATGTCTCTATGTGTTTATGTATATGTTTATATGCATATGTATCTATATGTTGATATGTTTATGTATGTATACGATGCTATTTTTATATATGTACTTGTACGTATATGGGCGTTTATGTATATGTCTATATGAGTGGATGGGCTACTCTTTGTCTGTTTCCTGGTGCTACCTTGCTGACGCGGGAAACAGCAATT
Source organism: Panulirus ornatus (assembly GCF_036320965.1). Taxonomy (NCBI): domain Eukaryota; kingdom Metazoa; phylum Arthropoda; class Malacostraca; order Decapoda; family Palinuridae; genus Panulirus; species Panulirus ornatus. The sequence continues at coordinate 22,526,016 of NC_092248.1, read as the reverse complement.
ATGTATAATAGAATAAATATAGATTAAACTTCTAGTTATTCATATTAAGCCTTAATTAAATTTCTCCCTTACTAAAATACCTACTCATGATACAGTATTCTTGTAAGTACTAAATATGATTAGTCTTACTATAGTAAATTGGGTATGTCTTCTTGTTGATGTTGTCATCAAGGTAAGTGACACCGATGCTGAAGAAGATGCTAATAGCTATGCCAACAAAGAACTGAGATATGAACAACAGGATAACAGAACCAATGTAACCATGGCTTCGACTTTCTTGGCATAGGTTTTCTGGTGTGGAATGACACAGCTCCTCTTTAGCTGGAACACACAAATATGTTTCATAAGATAATGAATACACATTAATCAACTCTGTAAAAGGCAATCACAAATGTTAGGCTATAAAGAAAAGATTACCATATCTTATCCAACAGAATGGCTTGAATATTTCTAACATGGCTGAGCACTGAATACTATGTAAGTACACCAGTGACCACACTTTCAAACATTTAACTCAACAAGACTCACAAGCATTACCAAATTATCTAGCACTTCACTGGAAGACTCTACTGAATAAGTCCCAATATGGTTAAGTTATTCAGAATTTTTCTTTATATGATATTTGTCACTAAACTACTGCAGAGTACAGCCATAAAATAAAGTTACTTGTGAAAACTGGAAAAATGAATATTGATCAAGTTTCAGCTGCTTAATTTCCTTGAAAGTAAATCCACTTAAAATCATTGTCAAAAATGTATAACAAATAATCATTAATCAAAACTCTTCAAATAATACATCTACATATGTGACCCAAAAGATGAATAAAATCACTTTTACTTGAGGAAAGTCTTTGCCCTCTAATGAGAATCTATTGTATTGCTTCTGCTGAAATTACTGTGAACCTCCTAGAATGTTCATGAATCAATCATACGTCTTCTACTCATAGCATGGTACATAGTATCATCAAGGCATATAAAGAGCAAAAGATTTCTTTGAAAGTGAGGATTACAAAATACTTAGTTCTCCACTTATCAATGCATTGTTAGTCTCCTTACTTTGCAAATCAGTTACATTCATCAACAAAGACATGTTTCTAACAGTTGCAGCTTCAGCCACAGCCACAGCATCCTCTCCAGGTCCAAAGAATAAATGAGGCAAGAAAGCAGTGAAGCATGATGCAGTGGTGAAGAGTGCACCCACACCAAGCCATCGTGGACGGTGACCAAAATTACCAAAGTAGCCAAGGAACATGGCCAACAACACTTGAGAGATGTCATTCCCAGAGAGAAGCACACCTGAAGGTAGACAGAACAGTTTTACTTTTACACATACAAAAAAGGGAATATTAGTAGGAAGTGGTAAATTCCAAATTTGTAAAGTGCTGATCCTAAATCCTGAGTTGATTTACCTCCATACAAAGTATTCCCATACTTTTCTTGAGGGAATAATATGCTAAAAGTACATTTCAAATATCTTTGTCGAGGTCTAATACCTCTTTTCAACTCTCATTTACCTTTACATGGGAATGATTATGTGCTTACGTTTTGTGAGACTTAATTTTACAGGACTAGGATCTCTAATCCCACAGGCAGGCAAAAGGTAGGAATAATTAATTTCCTGGGGTAGACTTGCTACCCTAGGGTCTAAAGATATCTATAAAAAATGGAAAGAAAGAAAGAAAAAAGAGACTTTGCAAACTGAAAAACCTTCTCTTGCAGAGGCAGTGTCCTGCAAGCATGAAATATTCTCTGGGGTATTCTCTAGAAAAATCAGGGTTAGAAACTTCCAACCTTCAGTACTTCTGGAGGGGAAGCACTGGCCTTCCTCACCCTATGCTATCCATTCAACTGTAACACCAGCAGATCACTCAACTTGAGCCTGCTTTTTGTCAACCAGAGACTAAGTCTTCCACCTTCCCTTGGCTACCTGACAGCTTAAAATTCGCAGACTGTAAGTATCTACCTATAAGCAGTCATAGTTGAAAACATGAAAGGTTTTTCAATTAAAAGAGCCGAGAAACCAAGGTGAGATAAGAAAACCGGGAAAAAAATGTTCACAGGACACTAAATTAAAGAGAAATTTGGTTTTCCAAATACATTTTTCTTTCTACAGTCTGTCCCATAACTAGGCAAGGAAATCCACATAAAGGAAGAGGATTTAGAGAAAAAATTTCAATAAGGTGACTAAATCCAAAAGAATTATCATTATTATCTTTATACTTTGTCGCTATCTCCCGCGTTAGCGAGGTAGCGCAAGGAAACAGACGAAAGAATGGCCCAACCTACCAACATACACATGTATATACATACATGTCCACACACTCCCATATACATACCTATACATTTCAACATATACATATATAAACATACACAGACATATAAAAATATATACATGTACATAATTCATACTTACTGCCTTTATTCATTCCCGTCGCCACCCCGTCACACATGAAATAACAACCCCCTCCCCCCGCACGCGCGCGACGTAGCGCCAGGAAAAGACAACAAAGGCCACATTCGTTCAAACTCAGTCTCTAGCTGTCATGCATGATGCACCGAAACCACAGCTCCCTTTCCACATCCAGGCAACACAAAACTCTCCATGGTTTACCCAAGACGCTTCACATGCCCTGGTTCAATCCACTGACAGCACGTCGACCCCGTTATACCACATCGTTCCAATTCACTCTATTCCTTGCCCGCCTTTCACCCTCCTGCATGTTCAGGCCTCGATCGCTCAAAATCTTTTTCACTCCATCCTTCCACCTCCAATTTGGTCTCCCATTTCTCCTCGTTCCTTCCATCTCTGACATATGTATCCGCTTTGTCAATCTTTCCTCACTTATTCTCTACATGTGACTAAGCCATTTCAAAAACCCTCTTCTGCTCTCTCAACCACACTCTTTTTATTACCACATATCACTCTTACGCTTTCATTACTTACTCGATCAAACCACCTCACACCACATATTGTCCTCAAGCATCTCATTTCCAGCACATCCACCCTCTTCCGCACAAACCCTATCTATAGCCCACGCCTCGCAACCATATAACATTGTTGGAACCACTATTCCTTCAAACATACCTATTTTTGCTTTCCAAGATAATGTTCTCGCCTTCCACACATTTTTCAACGCCCCCAAACTTTCGCCCCCTCCTCCACCCTGTGACTCACTTCCGCTTCCATGGTTCCATCCGCTGCTAAATCCACTCCCAGATATCCTAAACACTTCACTTCCTCCAGTTTTTCTTTGTTCAAACTTACCTCCCAATTGACTTGTCCCTCAACCGTACTGTACCTAATAATCTTGCTCTTTTTCACATTTACTCTCAGCTTTCTTCTTTCACACACGTTACCAAACTCAGTCACCAGCTTCTGCAGTTTCTCACCCGAATCAGCTAACAGTGCTGTAACATCAGTGAACAACAACTGACTCACTTCCCAGACCCTCTCATCCACAACAGACTGTATACTTGCCCCTCTCCAAAACTCTTGCATTCACCTCCCTAACAACCCCATCCATAAACAAATTAAACAACCATGGAGACATGACGTACCCCTGCCGCAAACCGATTTTCACTGAGAACCAATCACTTTCTTCTCTTCCTACTCGTAAACATGACTTACATCCTCGATAAAAACTTTTCACTGCTTCTAGCAACCTGCCTCCCACACCATATATTCTTAATATCTTCTACAGAGCATCTCTATCAACTCTATCATATGCCTTCTCCAGATCCATAAATGCTACATACAAATCCATTTGTTTTTCTAGGTATTTCTCACATACATTCTTCAAAGCAAACACCTGATCCACACATCCTTTACCACTTCTGAAACTACACTGCTCTTCCCCAATCTGATGCTCTGTACATGCCTGTACCCTCTCAATCAATACCTTTCCATATGATTTCCCAGCAATACTCAACAAACTTAATCCCCTGTAATTTGAGTACTCACCTTTATCCACTTTGCCTTTGTACACTGGCACTATGCATGCATTCTACCAATCCTAAGGTAACTTCATCATGAGCCATACATACATGAAATATCCTTACCAGCCAGTCAACAACACAGTCACCGAGTTTTTTTTAATAAATTCTACTGATATACCATCCAAACACGCCGCATTTCCGGCTTTCATCTTCCGGAAAGCTTTAACTACCCCTTCTCTGTTTACCAAATCCTTCTCCCTACCCCTTTTACTTTGCACACCACCTCGACCAAAACACCATGTATCTGCCACTTTATCATCTAACACATTCAACAAACCTCAAAAATACTCACTCCATCTCCTTCTCACATCACCACTACTTGTCATTACCTCCCAATTAACCCCCTTCACCGATTTTCTCATTTGTTCTCTTGTCTTATACACTTTTTTACCTCCTTCCAAAACATCTTTTTATTCACCTTAAAATTTAACGATGCTCTCTAACCCCAACTCTCATTTGCCCTCTTTTTCACTTCTTCCACCTTTCTCTCGACCTCCTGCCTCTTTCTTTTATACATCTACGTCATTTGCACTATTTCTCTGAAAAAATCGTCCAAATGCCTCTCTCTTCTATTTCACTAATAATCTTACTTCTTCACCCCACCACTCGCTACCCTTTCTAATCTGCCCACCTCCCACGCTTCTCATGCCACAAGCATCTTTTGCGCAAGCCATCACTGCTTTCCTGAATACATTCCATTCCTCCCTCACTCCCCTTACGTTTTGCTCTCACCTTTTTCCATTCTGCACTCAGTCTCTCCTGTTACTTGCTCACACAAGTCTTCTTCCCAAGCTCACTTACTCTCACCTCTCTCTTCACCCCAACATTCTCTCTTCTTTTCTGAAAACCTCTACAAATCTTCATCTTCGCCCCCACAAGATAATGATCAGACATCCCTCCAGTTGCACCTCTCAGCACATTAACATCCAAAAGTCTCTCTTTCACGCGCCTATCAATTAACACGTAGTCCAATAACGCTCTCTGGCCATCTTTCCTACTTATATACGTATACTTATGTATATCTCTATTTAAACTAGGTATTCCCAATTACCAGTCCTTTTCCAGAGCACAAGTCTACAAGCTCTTCACCATTTCCATTTACAACTTTGAACACCCCATGTACACGAATTATTCCCTCAACTGCCACATTACTCACCTTTGCATTCAAATCACCCATCACTATAACTCGGTCTCGTGCATCAAAATTGTTAACACACTCAGCTGCTCCCAAAACACTTGCCTCTCATGATCTTTCTTCTTATGCCCAGGTGCATAGGCACCAATAATCACCCATCTCTCTCCATCAACTTTTAGTTTTACCCATATCAATCTAGAGTTTACTTTATTACACTCTATCACATACTCCCACCACTCCTGTTTCAGGAGTAGTGCTACTCCTTCCCTTGCTCTTGTCCTCTCACTAACCCCTGACTTTACTCCCAGAACATTCCCAAACCACTCTTCCCTTTTATCCTTGAGCTTCGTTTCACTCAGAGCCAAAACATCCAGGTTCCTTTCCTCAAACATACTACCTATCTCTCCTTTTTCTCATCTTGGTTACATCCACAAACATTTAGACACCCCAGTCTGAGCCTTCGAGGAGGATGAGCACTCCACGCATGACTCCTTCTGTTTCCCCTTTTAGAAAGTTTAAATACATGGAAGGGAGGGTTTCTAGCCCCCCGCTCCAGAAGTATACATGAATAACCTCAAAAGTGATAAAGAGGCACTGTGGAATTGATTCCTCCTGAAGAAGGAATCCTCACAGTCATCCCGGACAGATCCACAATGCACAATACAGATCACGAAGGAACCATCTGACAAAGGTGGTAAATGAGTGCCAAATATCCTTTTTCTTAATTTCCTCTGGTAAAATCCAAAAGATCTCAAGAGATGCAATTGGACAAAGGAAATGATGCTTCTTTTGATGAAGTCTAACATGAGGTGATAACAATGGGGTTATTTCTAAATCCAACAGTTTCATTCTTACTCAAAAGTCTAAGTTTTGGGTTTACCTTTACTCATGAGAATAATCAAATCGAAGATTCTTGTGTCTGGACAAAGCAAGTATTTCTCTCAGTGCTAGACCATAACAAAACGAATTTTCATAAGATGACAGGGAGCCAAACTGCCGGAAACTACCATACTGTAAAAGGTATATGACTTTTGCAAGCTCCAACTTGGCTTGCAGTGGACAAGCAACCAGTTTCCTCAGACGGAGGGAACCTAAGAAAATGTTAAGTAATGAGGATGGAGCAAAGTGACAGAAGGCCTCATTGTAATCATAATCCAACAGGAAAGATGCCTCCGCATTTCATGCACAAGAGGGATTTCAAAGTTGATATCATCCTTAATTTGTCACCAAAGTTCAACATTAAGAAAACAAATGATGAGAAAAACTGTCTACTGACTGAACAGCTTTCAAGTATATGTATAAGGAAATATTCAGGAAGCTGCTAATATTCCCCATAAAGCCAAAACAAGAATATATTTCTCAAATTTGGTTCACACACCTAATGGAACACAAACAGCTAATACAAAAGGTCCCATGGAAGGCAATAAATATAGTACCAGAATTAAGAAAGGTGAGTTGAAGGGAAAGGCTAGAGTCCTAAAAATTGCCGAAGTTGGAAGGTAGAGGAGCAAAAGGAATAGGACAACCAAAGATTATAACAAGAATTTAATCAAGAAAATTTTGAAAAATATCATGTAAAGAAGTACTCTTATATTAAAAGAGTGGTAAGTGAAAGGGGTAAAATGACCGAAGACATGGTTAATGCAGACATCATATATACACATATGAAGGTGTTTGAAAATAAAGAGTATTCAAGAGATGGAACCGAATGAACGTAAAAGTCCTTCTGTACACAGAAAAAATAGGTACTGAATTAAAAAACAGGTAAACTATGTGCTATGGATAAGAGGCAGTAACACTCAATATGAATAGAAAGCTAAAATAATACTGTTAAGTATTACATACCACTACATATGCACACACACACACACACACACACACACACACACACACACACACACACACACACACACACACACACACACACACACACACACACACACACACACACACACACATATACATATTCTATTTTATTATACTTTGTCGCTGTCTCCCGCGTTAGCAAGGTGGCGCAAGGAAAAAGACGAAAAAAATAGCCAAACCCATCCACATACACATGTATATACATACACGTCCACACACGCACATATACATACCTATACATCTCAACGTATACATATATACACACAGACATATACATATATACACATGTACATAATTCATACTGTCTGCCCTTATTCATTCCCGTCGCCACCCTGCCACACATGAAATAACAGCCCCCTCCCCCCGCAACTGTGCAAGGTAGCGCTAGGAAAGACAACAAAGGCCACTTTCGTTCACAATCAGTCTCTAACTGTCATGTATAATGCACACAAACCACAGCTCCCTTTCCACATCTAGGCCCCACAGAATTTTTCATGGTTTACCCAAGACGCTTCACATGCCCTGGTTCAATCCATTGACAGCACGATGACCCTGGTATACCATATCGTTCCAATTCAATCTATTCCTTGCACACCTCTCACCCTCCTGCATGTTCAGGCCCCGATCACTCAAAATCTTTTTCACTCCATCTTTCCACCTCCAATTTGGTCTCCCACTTCTCCTCGTTCCCTCCACCTCTGACACATATATCCACATATATCCTCTTAGTCAATCTTTCCTCACTCATTCTCTCCATGTGACCAAACCATTTCAAAACACCCTCTTCTGCTCTCTCAACCATAAGAGGGACTGAGTACATAATGGAAAAAGGTGAGAGCAAAGGACGTAAGGGGAGTGGGGGAGGAATGGGATGTATTTAGGGAAGCAGTGATGGCTTGCGCAGAAGATGCTTGTGGCATGAGAAGCGTGGGAGGTGGGCAAATTAGAAAGGGTAGTGAGTGGTGGGATGAAGAAGTAAGATTATTAGTGAAAGAGAAGAGAGAGGCATTTGGACGATTTTTGCAGGGAAATAATGCAAATGAATGGGAGATATATAAAAGAAAGAGGCAGAAGGTCAAGAGAAAGGTGCAAGAGGTAAAAAAGACGGCAAATGAGAGTTGGGGTGAGAGAGTATCATTAAAGTTTAGGGAGAATAAAAAGATGTGTCGGAAGGAGGTAAATAAAGTGCGTAAGACAAGGGAACAAATGGGAAGATCAGTGAAGGGGGTTAATGGGGAGGTGATAACAAGTAGTGGTGATGTGAGAAGGAGATGGAGTGAGTATTTTGATGGTTTGTTGAATGTGTTTGATGACAGAATGGCAGATGTAGGGTGTTTTGGTCGAGGTGGTGTGCAAAGTGAGAGGGTTAAGGAGAATGATTTGGTAAACAGAGAAGAGATAGTATAAGCTTTGCGGAAGATGAAAGTCGGCAATGCGGCGGGTTTGGAAGGTACTGCAGTGAAATCTATTAAAAAATGGGGTGTCTGTGTTGTTGAGTGGTTGGTAATGTTACTCAATGTATGTATGACTCATGGTGAGGTGCCTGAGGATTGGCGGAATGGTTGCATAGTGCCATTGTACAAAGGCAAAGGGGATAAAGGTGAGTGCTCAAATTATAGAGGAATAACTTTGTTGAGTATTCCCGGGATATTATATGGGAGGGTATTGATTGAGAGGGTGAACTCATGTACGGAGCATCAGATTGGGAAAGAGCAGTGTGGTGTCAGAATTGGTAGAGGATGTGTGGATCAGCTGTTTGCTTTAAAGAATATATGTGAGAAATACTTAGAAAAGCAAATGGATTTGTATGTAGCATTTATGGATCTGGAGAAGGCATATGATAGAGTTGATAGAGATGCTCTGTGGAAGGTATTAAGAATATATGGGAGGCAAGTTGTTAGAAGCAGTGAAAAGGTTTTATCGAGGGTGTACGTCATGTGTAAGAGTAGGAAGAGAGGAATGTGATTGGTTCTCAGTGAATGTCGGTTTGCAGAAGGGGTGCATGATGTCTTCATGGTTGTTTAATTTGTTTATGGATGGGGTTGTTAGGGCGGTGAATTCAAGAGTTTTGGAGAGAGGGGCAAGTAAGCAGTCTGTTGTGGATGAGAGAGCTTGGGAAGTGAGTCAGTTGTTGTTCGCTGATGATACAGCGCTGGTGGCTGATTCTGGTGAGAAATTGCAGAAACTGGTGACTGAGTTTGGTAAAGTGTGTGAAAGAAGAAAGTTAAGAGTAAATGTGAATAAGAGCAAGGTTATTAGGTACAGTAGGGTTGAGGGACTGAGAGTAAATGTGAATAAGAGCAATGTTATTAGGTACAGTAGGGTTGAGGGACAAGTCAATTGGGAGGTACGTTTGAATGGAGAAAAACTGGAGGAAGTGAGGTGTTTTAAATATCTGGGAGTGGATTACGCAGCGGATGGAACCATGGAAGTGGAAGTGAATCATAAGGTCCGGGAGGGAGCGAAAGTTCTGGGAGCGTTGAAAAATGTGTGGAAGGCGAGAGAGTTATCTTGGCAAGCAAAAATGGGTATGTTTGAAGGAATAGTGGTTCCGACAATGTCATATGGTTGCGAGGCGTGGGCTATAGATAGATTGTGCGGAGGAGGGTGGATGTGTTGGAAATGAGATGTTTGAGGTCAATATATGGTGCGAGGTGGTTTGATCGACTAAGTAATGAAAGAGTAAGAACGATGTTTGGTAATAAAAAGAGTGTGGTTGAGAGAGCAGAAAAGGGTTTTTTCGAAATGGTGTGGTCACATGGAGAGAATGAGTGAGGAAAGATTGTCAAAGGGGACTTATGTGTCAGAGATGGTGGGAACGAGGAGAAGTGGGAGACCAAATTGGAGGTGGAAAGATGGAGTGAAAAAGATTTTGAGTGATCGGCTCCTGAACATGCAGGAGGGTGAAAGGCGTGCAAGGAATAGAATGAATTGGAACGATGTGGTATACCGGGTTCAATGTGCTGTCAATGGATTGAACCAAGGCATGTGAAGAGTCTGGGGTAAACCATGGAAAGTTTTGTGGGGCCTGAATGTGGAAAGGGATCTGCGGTTTCCGTGCATTATAAATGACAGCTAGAGACTGAGTGTGACCGAATGTGGTCTTTGTTGTCTTTTCCTGGCGATACGTCTTGCACATGCGGGGGAGGGGGTAGTCATTTCATGTGTGGCGGGGTGGCGACGGGAGTGAATAAGGGCAGACAGTATGAATTATGTACATGTGTATATATGTATATGTCCGTGTTTCTTTATATCTGTATACGTTGAGATGTATAGGTACGTATATGTGCGTGTGTGGACGTGTATATATACACATATGTATGTGGGTAGGTTGGGCCCTTCTTTCGTCCGTTTCCTTGCGCTACCTCGCTAAGGCAGGAGACAGCGACAAAGTATAATATCTATCTATCTATCTATCTATCTATCTATCTATCTATCTATCTATATGTATATATATATATATATATATATATATATATATATATATATATATATATATATATATATATATATATATATATATATATATATATATGTATACATACGTTCGTTGAAATGTGTAGGTATGTATATGTGCGTGTGTGCTCTCGTGGATGTGTATGTATATACATGTGTATGTGGGTGGGTTGAGCCATTTTTTCGTCTGTTTACTTGAGCTACCTGGATAACGCGTGAGTCAGCGACAAACTATAATAATGAAATAATGAAATAATCATAATATTTATACTTGCTTGCCTTCATCCATTCTTAGCATTACCCCACCGCGTAGGAAACAGCATCGCCATCCCCTGCTTCAGGGAGGTAGCGCCAGGAAAATAGACAACAAAGGCCACATTCGTTCACACTCAGTCTCTAGTTGTCATGTGTAATGCACAGAAACCGCAGCTCCCTGTCCACATCCAAGCCCCATAGACCTTTCCATGGTTTACCCCTAGATGTTTCACATGCCTCGGTTCAGATCATTGACAGCACGTCGACCCCAGTATACCACATCATTCTAATTCACTCTGTTCCTTGAAGACCCTCCTGTATATTCAGACTCTGATTGCTCAAAAGCTTTATCACTCTATCCTTCCACCTCCAATTAGGTGTCCTGCTTCTCTTTGCTCCCTCCACTCTGACATATATTTCCTATTTGTGAACCTTTCCTCACTCATTTTATCCATATGTCCTAAACCATTTAAACACTTCTCTTCTGCTCTCTCAACAACACTCTTTTTATTACCGCACATCTCTCTTACCCTTTCATTACTTACCCGATCAAACCAACTCACAGCACACATTGTCCTCAAACATTTCATTTCCAACACATCCACCCTCCTCCGTACAAATATATCTACAGCCCATACCTTACATCCATATGATATTGTTGGAACTATTATTCCCTCGAACACTTTTGCTCTTCAAGATAACATTCTCTTCTTCCATGCATTCTTCATCATTCCCAGAACCTTCAACCCCTCCTCCACCCTGTGACTGACTTCCGCTTTCGTGGTTCCATTCGCCTGCTAAGTCCTCTCCCAAGTATCCAAAACACTGCACTTCCTCCAATTTTTCTCCATTCAGACGTACATCCCAGGCATTACAGGAGAAAGAATACTTCCCACATATTCCCTTCGTGTCGTAGAAAGTGACTAAAGGGGCAGAAGCACGAGTCTGGAAACCCTCCCCTCCTTGTATTTCAATTTGTAAAAGGGGAAACGGAAGGACACAAGCGAGGAGTGCTCATCTTCTCGAAGGCTCAAATTGGAGTTGTCTGAAAGTGTGTGGATGTAACCAGATGAGAAGAAGGGAGAGATAGGTAGTATGTTTGAGAGAAGACTCTGGATGTTCTGGCTCTGAGTGAATCGAAGCTTAAGGGTAAAGGGGAAGAATGTTAAGGAAAAGTTTTGAGAGAAAAGTAAGGGGTTGGTGAAAGGACAAGAGCCAAGGAAGGAGTAGCACTATACCTGAAGCAGGAGTTGAGGGAGTGTGTGATAAAGTGTAAGTAAACTATAGATTGATCTGGGAAAAACTGAAAGTGGATGAAAAGAGTTTAGTGATTATTGGTGCTTATGCACCTAGTCATGAAAAGAAATATCATGAGGCAAGCATTCTGACGTAGCTGAGATGAATGATTTGATTGCAAAGGTGAGTAATATGGCAGTTGAGGGTATAATTGGTGTACATGGGGTATTCAGTGTTGTGGATGGAAATGGTGAAAAGCTTGTGGATTTACTTACTGAAAAAAGACTGGTGACTGGGACTACCTCGTTCAAAAAGAACGATATAATGCATGCATTGTGCCATTGCACAAAGGTAAAGGGGATAAAAGTTTGTGTTCAACCTACAGAGGTATAAGGTTGTTGAGTATTCCAGAGAAATTGTATAGGGACGGTATTGATTGTGAGGGTGAAGGCATGTACAGAGCATCAGATTGGGGAAGAGCAGTGTGGTTTCGGAAGTGGTAGAGGATGTGTGGATCAGGTGTTTGCTTTGAAGAAGGCATATGATAGTGTTGATAGATACACTTTGTGGAAGGTCTTAAGAGCATATGGAGTGGGAGATAAGCTGCTAGTTGTAAAAAGTTTTCAACAAGGAAGTTAGGCATGTGTATGAGTAGGAAGAGAGGAGAGTGATTAGTTCCCAGTGAAGGTCAATCTGTAGCAGGGGTGTGTGATGTCCCCATGGTTGTTTAATTCATTTATGGATAGGGTGGTTAGGGAGGTAAATGCAAGTTTTGGAGAGAGGGGTGAGTATGTAGTCTAGGTTAAGAGGGCCTGGGAAGTGAGTCAGTTGTTCACTGATGATACAGGTTTGGTGGCTGATTCGAGTGAGAAACTGCAGAGGTTGGCGACTGAGTTTGGAAACGTGTGTGAAAGAAAGTTGAGAGTCCAGCTGAATAAGAGTAAGGTTGTTAGGTTCAGTAGTGTTGAGAGACAAGTTAATTGAAATGTAGTTTCAGTGGAGAAAAACTGGAGGAAGTGAAATGCTTTAAATATCTGGGAGTAGACTTAGAAGCGATGGAACCATGGATGCTGAAGTGAGTTACAGGGTACGGAAGGGGGCGAAGGGTCTGGGGGTGATGAAGAATGTGTAAAAGGAGAAAACGTTATCTCACATAGCAAAAATGGGTATGTCTGAAGGAATGGTAGTTCCAACAATATTATGTGATTGCGAGGCATGGACTTTTGATTGGGTTGTACGGAGGAGGGTGGATGTGATGGAAATGAAGTGTTTGAGGACAATATGTGGTGTTAGGTGGTTTGATCGAGTAAGTACTGAAAGGGTAAGAGAGATGTGAGGTAATAAAAAGAGTGTGATCGAGAGAGCAGAAGCGGAGGTGTTGAAATGGTTTGGATATGTAGAGAGAATGAGTGACGAAAGACTGACAAAGAGGAAATAAGTCGGAGTCGGAGGGAGCAAAGAGAAAAGGGAAACCAAATTGATGGAAGGATGGAGTGAAAAAGATTTTGAGCGATAGGGGCTTGAACATACAAGAGAGTGAGAGGCATGGAAAGAATAGAGTGAATCGGAACAATGTGGTATACCAGGGTCAACATGCTGTCAATGGACTGAACTAAGGCATGTGAAATGTCTGGTGTAAACAATGGAAGGGTCTGTGTGCCTGGATGTGGATAGGGAGCTATGGTTTCAGTGCATTACACGTTACAGCACTCACTCTTATCCCCTTTGCCTTTGTACAATGGCACTATGCAAGCATTCCGCCAATCCTCAGGCACCTCACCATGAGTCATACATACATTAAATAACCTTACCAACCAGTCAACAATACAGTCACCCCCTTTTTTTAATAAATTCCACTGCAATACCATCTAAACCTGCTGCCCTGCCGGCTTTCATCTTCCGCAAAGCTTTTACTACCTCTTTTCTGTTTACCAAATCATTTTCCCTAACCCTCTCACTTTGCACACCACCTCGACCAAAACATCCTATATCTGCCACTCTATCATCAAACACATTCAACAAACCTTCAAAATACTCACTCCATCTCCTTCTCACATCAACACTACTTGTTATCACCTCCCCATTAGCCCCCTTCACTGAAGTTCCCATTTGCTCTCTTGTCTTACGCACTTTATTTACCTCCTTCCAAAACATCTTTTTATTCTCCCTAAAATTTAATGATACTCTCTCACCCCAACTCTCATTTGCCCTCTTTTTCACCTCTTGCACCTTTCTCTTGACCTCCTGCCTCTTTCTTTTATACATCTCCCACTCATTTGCATTTTTTCCCTGAAAAAATCGTCCAAATGCCTCTCTCTTCTCTTTCACTAATAATCTTATTTCTTCATCCCACCACTCACTACCCTGTCTAATCAACCCACCTCCCACGCTTCTCATACCACAAGCATCTTTTGCGCAATCCATCACTGATTCCCTAAATACATCCCATTCCTCCCCCACTCCCCTTACCTCCTTTGTTCTCACCTTTTTCCATTATGTACTAACCTAACCTAACCTTCCTCGCACAAGTCTCCTTCCCCAAGCTCATTTGCTCTCACCACTCTCTTCACCCCAACATTCTCTCTTCTTTTCTGAAAACCCCTTTCAAATCTTCACCTTCGCCTCCACAAGATAATGATCAGACATCCCTCCAGTTGCACCTCTCAGCACATTAACATCCAAAAGTCTCTCTTTCGCGCGCCTATCAATTAACACGTAATCCAATAACGCTCTCTGGCCATCTCTCCTACTTACATACGTATACTTATGTATATCTCGCTTATTAAACCAGGTATTCCCAATCACCAGTCATTTTTCAGCATATAAATCTACAAGCTCTTCACCATTTCCATTTACAACACTGAAAACCCCATGTATACCAATTATTCCCTCAACTGCCACATTACTCACCTTTGCATTCAAACCACCCATCACTATAACCCGGTCTCGTGCATCAAAACCACTAACACACTCGTTCAGCTGCTCCCAAAACACTTGCCTCTCATGATCTTTCTTTTCATGCCCAGGTGCATATGCACCAATAATCACCCATCTCTCTCCATCAACTTTCAGTTTTACCCATATCAATCTAGAATTTACTTTCGTACACTCTATCACATACTCCCACAATTCCTGTTCCAGGAGTAGTGCTACTCCTTCCCTTGTTCTTGTCCTCTCACTAACCCCTGACTTTACTCCCAAGACATTCCCAAACCACTCTTCCCCTTTACCCTTGAGCTTCGTTTCACTCAGAGCCAAAACATCCAGGTTCCTTTCCTCAAACATACTACCTATCTCTCCTCTTTTCTCATCTTGGTTACATCCACACACATTTAGACACCTCAATCCGAGCCTTCGAGGAGGATGAGCACTCCCCGCGTGACTCCTTCTTCTGTTTCCCCTTTTAGAAAGTTAAATACAAGGAGGGGAGGGTTTCTGGCCCCCCGCTTCCCGTCCCCTTTAGTCGCCTTCTACGAAACGTGAGGAATGCATGGGAAGTATTCTTTCTCTGTGTATGTATATGTATATGTATATACATGTGTATATCTTGATATGTATATGTATGTATATGTATGTATATGTATATGTATATGTATATGTATGTATATGTATATTACTTTAACGAGCTAAATCTTAAAAACAAAAAGAAATAAGAAGGATACTGATCTGCAAGATAGTAAAAGCTGGTCAGGTAGCAGCCATCCTGTCACCATGTAATCCTAGAGAATTCAGGTAGTCAGGAGACCAGATGGGAAGACTGACTAAGCCATTTCTTTGTGGTAATACCTGACGGATAAAGGCAGGCCCAAAATAAACAAGATACTGCTCCATTGGGAAAGTGGATAGTGAAGGATGGGAAAAGCCAGTTTTTTCCTCACCACAAATACTGAGGCTTGGAAGGGTCCCAGTCTGATTTTTCTAGAGAATGTCCTGGAGAACCTCTTGTGTTCCCAGGTACTGCAAAGGAAAGTTGAATAATCTTATCCTCTTTTTTGGGTATAGACAGGGCTGATCAATAGCATTGGTGCCTAAGCCATGATTTCTCATTTTGTTCTGCATGAGGTAAAATCCATTAGTTTCTAAAAGTTTGTATATTAGCATTAGGAAGGAAAATCAGCTTAAGAGATAACTATGCTAAAAAAAAATCAAAAGTTTTAAACTATGTTTTAGGTTGGAGACAGCTACAAAAACGTCTAATATAGCATCTTGAATATGCCATCCTCCTGGAAATGCATAGCAAACAAATAACCTCAAGTCCTTGTGTCTTAGTCATTTCTCCTCTCATACTTCCCAGGTTTTAAATATCACCAAGGGCTACAGAACAGGATGGCTCTTTAACATTCATGATATAAATACTTCAGTAACACTGGTATTGTATAAACCTGTTAATGAACTATCAGGATTACAAAACTAAAAAAGAAACTTGATTACAAAAGAAAGCTTAACAAAAATTTTACTGGACCAGAATTATCAAAGTTTGCAAGCGATCTTCTGATAAAAAGAAATCTCTCTTACTAATATGAAGTAACTATCAATCTATGTATGTATGTTTCATTTCTGTATTTTCATATCACTGAACAATTCCTTGAGAATCTCTAAGCTTGCTTAGTGCTACTTTACTCAAATGTCATAATCATTACTGTACCAGTCTCCTTGCTGGTGAGTTTGAACCTCTTCTCTATAGTAGAGATGACAGACACACTGTAGGTGAAAAACATGCCCTGGGTCACCCCCACCAGACAGTACACCAGCATGTACACCTCCTTTGTTGCGAATCGCTGCAGGAAGTCAAAATAGCTATGAGTAATGACAATACATTCCTCACTTAAATAACTAAGGCAAAGCTATTTCTGTCTACCTATCATCTTTAACTCCTACTTTACCCAGGATGGATCAAGTACAAACAGCCTATCACCTGACTTACAGGTAACCTTTATTCATATCTATGTGATGATGTGTACCAGGACTTCCATGTTTTTACAGTACTTCTTATTTTTTCACCATATTAACTCGTTAAGTGAGACTATATCTTCCGGTCTCAATTCTATCCATTGACACAAAATACTGTTAACTATAGAGGATCAATATCCATTTCCTTGACACCCTTAACTGGAATGCCTAACCTTCAACGGTTAAAGCATTTCTCACAATCCACTTTTTTTTTGTAATCATGGGAAAGGTTAGGTTCACTTCACCACACTAAACATATGTCGTGGAATTGTGAGAGGCAACTGAGAATCTCAAGCACTTGATCTAGTATTAAAAGAAATAACATCTAAAAAAAGAGACAGATACTGTGCACAGACATATAAATATAGACTGACTAATAGACAGATGTGAATTGCAGTGATGGATTGAAGCAGCGGAACAGATGGGATCATTGCATAAGCCATGTTTAGAGGAGTGGTCCCATCAGAGTTGGATTAGGGTATAAGGATAGCAACAGCAGGGCGAAGCAACAAGGGTTCAGGTGCTGCAACACTTATTGTACATATTTCTTTCTTTTATATGAGGTCATTATTTCCCATAAGAATGAAGCAGCATCAAAAACAGATGCATGAGCCTTAGAGGTAAAAGTCCTCACTTAGCTCCTTCCTATGGTCCTTATTTTGGAAAGTAACACAGGAAAGGAGAAATTCCAGAGCTCCCAACTCACCCTTCTTAGTCACCTACATGTGCAAAAGACATATACGCACTTTTCCTTCTTTCTCATCCCTGGGGATACATTTCATACATACTGTATATACTTACCTCCTATCCCAGGATTCCTTTCTATATGTATGACCTATCCCAGGATTCCTTTCTATATGTATTAGGCTCCTGCAGTGCTTAGGAAGCAAGCCATGTTCATCAGATGGGACCATAGATCATAAGGTGTAATGATATTCTATGTCAATCTATGTATAGATAGTGCACGTTGATTGAGCAGTAAGTACAAGGTATCTTTGCTGTGGTACTTATATCATAAGCATGAAGGGCCCTGGGATGTATTGAAACAAAGTCTATAGCGTTCTAGGGATGGTCGAGGTCCACAGCACAGACAGAAAAGTGCGACTCCTATGTGTCTGGGGAGTGTGGCTTCTGATAGGTATATGTCAGGTGGGGCAGAGTTTAAGACTGGGTTTGGAGGACAACTGTTAAGTGCTTGTCAAGTTATTTCAGTGTGTGTGTGTCTCGTCAGTGGTATATTTGGGGGAACTGCGAGTAGAGGTTGCTGAAGTGTGAGGCAAGGGTAAGAGATTTCCACCTGGAGGTTGGTGATGAGATATGACAGAGGTGTGGATGGAAGGGGTGTAGTGCTGCTGCATAAAACTGAGTATTGAGCATACTGAGGTGGGATTGTACTAGGAGGTTCTTTGTTTCATTGTGTAAGCATTGAGGGTTTGTGGTTTCCAGACAGCTAGTGATAGTTCTGAGTGCACTATATTGCGTGAAGTGCAGCTTTGTTACACCTACTTTTGACAAGATGGAAGACCAAGCAGGCGAAGCGTAAAATGGAGCGAATGACTCTGACATGGAAGTCAGAAATGAAATTGGCCAAGCCCTTTTTGTGACTGTGACGGGTGGTCAATTATCTTTCATATGAGGAAGTATCAAGGGACAGTCTGAAATGCTTTGTTGATTACTGTTACCACTATCATTGTGCAGGATGGGGTTGTTGTTGCCTGAAACCATCTAGAATTGGTGTGAGGTCAGTCTGTAGAGTGGTGGTGGAGTGGTTAGGTCTGTAGCCATGTTCTCTAGGTGAGAGATATTTTCTTTCATTTTGTTGTATATCAGTTTTTCACAGTTTGGATAATAAAGACAAAACTGATACAGGACAGTAGGATTGGTATTATGTTGGCAAGTATCCAGATGTTAGGAATTTTGTTGTGTAATCAAAAGTTTTTTGTTTACTTTCCACTGATCTAATGTTTGACTTTTCAGAATTCAGATAACAAACATCCAAACCTCAAGATACATCGACTCAAGATACTTGTTTTTTGTAGTAAGGTGGTTGACCACCTTACAATACACAAATACCTATTTGCAGATACTTAGTTTAGTTATATGTCTGGAGAATGACAGAAAAAATAATGATTTTTGAAAGTACTCTCAACGCCTGTACGAGGTGTACAAAGTTTTTTTTTTATGAAGATATACGGAGAAATGTGGATTTTTTCAACATATACTTCGTATTACTGTGGAATTTAAATCTTTTTATCATTCTTAAGTTTATAAAATGCATTGATTATCTTTACAAATGATAATATTTTGGTGTGCTCACATTTTTTTTCATTCTTTTAACCAAAATAACAAGAACTTCACACGTATCTGAGTCGCTGTGGGAGGAGCTTGGAGCGGATACTGGGCAGTATCAGTTACCATTTGGTGTCATTTCCAGTTGGTTTCCTGTGTTTATACATAACATCTGCCTATAATATTTCCCTGCGGAACCTCGATCCCCAACCAGTTCTCTTTCTGCAGATGTGCCAAACAAGAAGAGGCACATCTTTCCATACAAAAAATAGCATATATCAAGAATCTGTCTTACTAGATTGTGTAATGTAATGTATCATTTATAGTATTTTTTCTAAGCTACCCTGCAACTGTTTGACTATTTCATATATATTCATACATACATATGTACACAATGAAAACATTTCCATACAGGACACAAACTGAAAGATATTTTTCGAGTCATACAGGGGCTTGTCAAGGAAACATATCTCTACTCAACCCATGTTATGACTAGTTCCAAATACATGCACTTTTCCAGGAACACAACAATTTTGTATTTCAAAACTTTGATGTATTCCAGATTATGTGAACTATCGATCATGCTTCTAGAACCCGAATTTCAATTACTTGGATTATAGTTCTCAGTGAATGTCAGTCTGCGACAGGGGTGTGTGATGTCTCCATGGTTGTTTAATTTGTTTATGGATGGGGTTGTTAGGGAGGTGAATGCAAGAATTTTGGAGAGGGGCAAGTATGCAGTCTGTTGTGGATAAAAGGGCTTGGGAAATGTCCTGTAAAGTGTGTGAAAGAAGAAAGCTGAGAGTAAATGTGAATAAGAGCAAGGTTATTAGGTACAGTAGGGTTGAGGAACAAGTCAATTGGGAGGTAAGTTTGAATGGAGAAAAACTGGAGAAAGTGAAGTGTTTTAGATATCTGGGAGTGGATTTGGCAACGGATGGAACCATGGAAGCGGAAGTGAGTCACAGGGTGGGAGGAGGGGGCGAAAGTTCTGGGAGCGTTGAAAAATATGTGGAAGGCGAGAACATTATCTCGGAAAGAAAAATGGGTATGTTTGAAGGATTGATGATTCCAACAATGTTATATGGTTGCGAGGCGTGGACTATAGATAGGGTTGTGCGGAGGAGGGTGGATGTGTTGGAAATGAGACGTTTGAGAACAATATGTGGTGTGAGGTGGTTTGATCGAGTAAGTAATGAAAGGGAAAGAGAGATGTGTGATAACAAAAAGAGTGTGGTTGAGAGAGCAGAAAAGGGTGTATTGAAATGGTTTTGTCACATGGAGAGAATGAGCGAAGAAAGATTGACAAAGAGGATATATTTGTCAGAGGTGGAGGGAACGAGCAGAAGTGGGAGACCAAATTGGAGGTGGAAGGATGGAGTGAAAAAGATTTTGAGCGATCGGGGACTGAACATGCAGAAGGGTGAAAGGCGTGCAAGGAACAGAGTGAATTGGAGCGCTGTGGTGTACCAGGGTGGACGTGGTCAATGGATTGAACCAGGGCATGAGAAGCGTCTGAGTTAAACCGTGGAAGGTTTTGTGAGGCCTGGATGTGGAAAGGGAGCTGTGGTTTCGGTGCATTATACATGACAGCTAGAGACTGATTGTGAACAAATGTGGTCTTTGTTGTCTTTTCCTAGCGTTACCTCACGCGCATGCGGGGGGGAGGGGGTGTCATTTCATGTGTGGCGGGGTGGCGACGGAAATGGATAAAGGCAGCAAGTATGAATTATGTACATGTGTATACATGTATATGTCTGTGTACGTGTATATATATATATATATATATATATATATATATACGTTGAAATGTATAGGTATGTATATGTACGTGTGTGGACGTGTATGTATATACATGTGTATGTAGGTGGGTTGAGCCATTCTCTCGTGTTTCCTTGTGCTACCTCGCTAACGCTGGAGACAGCGACAAAGTATGATAAATAAAATATATATGATAGCTAGTTTAAATGGTGAAGTTTGATATCTTTAATATCGTACTTTAATCATACATTCCCATCTTTAATATCGAACTTTAATCATACATTCCCATGCTGTTTCTCTAATGAGTGGTGTGTAATTGTTGAGTCTTTTCTTCATTCCTAGTATATTATAAAATTTTTCACCTGCCACACTATTCTCCTTCATGGTCTTACAAAGGCATCCTGTGCACTAATTACGGGCCAAACAAATGAAGAAACAAAGTTATACAATGAACAAACAAGATTGGTGGCTAAACTGCTAAAACTTTATATCATTTTGTACCTAAAAACGAGACTCATGATGATGAAGACCAAGATGCAATCAATTCCAACGATGAAATTGCTGGCGGCACCAGAACCAGTGTTTGCTGAGTCAGAGCTCCAAGTCTGAAGAGTTGAAGATGATAATTGATTTGTGCATAAAGAGCTCAAGGAGGCACAGCTTACCAACGACAGTGAGCTGTAAGGAGACAACATCTCAACAGTTGTACAAAACGACTGAACTGCAAAAGGTAGTGAGGACAGCTGAAAATATGATAAAAAACTTCAGAAACACCGAAATGATTCATGCAATGAAAGGATATCACTTTCACTCCTCTAAGTCATTCTTCATACATATGCACCTGCAGGCAGGGAATGTGAAAAGTTATTCTGTTTCAAATAGCAGAGTAATTGCTGCTTTTCTTGAAGGCTCATAACATGAACAGGTAGTCAGTTTACTTTTAGTTTAAAAGACTGAAAACATGCAGATGAGAGAATTTCATTTTACAAAAAACAGCCAACATCATTGAATATCCAAGGTAGTAATGTGCAGAAGACAAATTGGTACTGACTGTGTGGATGATCATATTGTTTAACATTCCAAAAATGAATGAAACCAGTGGTGCAAGGTGCAAGAGCAGGATGTCTGACTGATAATTTTTCTCAGTGAATAAAGCCTTTCATTGGGAGACAAAGATCTCACAAACTACAATCAATACCTTGCTGAATACTTCAAGTAGTCCACCAACAAAGGCAAAGGGCATTCTTAATCCTTGTCTACTACCACTTGAAGAACTGATGAGACTGATGGGCAGCAAGTTGTTCTAGATGTTTATTTGTCAACTCACCACCAGATGTCACACTTAAATCATCAACATTTGTTGTCCGTTTTGTTCTTCTAACTGGTCCTGAGGCCGATAATCAGTCATACTGATGAAAAATAACAGACATAACACTGGCCTTTCTGAATGACAAGGGGATCAGCATGTAAAATCATCACGAACACTTGTAGTATGATAATGTATCAGTTATGAGTGGGAAATAAACTGGTATCCAAAATATCATTAATTAGTAATACAAAGCCGAGATTAAATTTGAATAAGAGCAAGGTTATTAGGTTCAGTAGGGTTGAGGAACACGTTAATTGGGAGGTGAGTTTGAATGGAGAAAAACTGGAGGAGGTGAAATGGTTTAGATATCTGGGAGTGGATTTGGCAGCAGATGGAACCATGGAAGCGGAAGTGAATCATAGGGTGGGGGAGGGGGCGAAAATCCTGGGAGCCTTGAAGAATGTGTGGAAGTCGAGAACATTATCTCGGAAAGCAAAAATGGGTATGTTTGAAGGAATAGTGATTCCAACAATGTTATATGGTTGCGAGGCGTGGGCTACAGATAATTTTGTGCGGAGGAGGGTGGATGTGTTTAAAATGAGATGTTTGAGGACAATATGTGGTGTGAGGTTGTTTGATCGGGTAAGTAATGAAAGGGTAAGAGAGATGTGTGGAAATATAAAAAGTGTGGTTGAGAGAGCAGAAAAGGGTGTCTTGAAAAGGTTTGGTCACATGGAGAGAATGAGTGGGGAAAGATTAACGAAGAGGATATATGTGTCAGAGGTGGAGGGAACGAGAAGTGGGAGACCAAATTGGAGGTGGAAGGACGGAGTGAAAAAGATTTTGAGTGATCGGGGCTTGAACATACAGGTGCGTGAAAGGCGTACAAGGAATAGAGTGAATTGGAACGATGTGGTATACCGGGGTCAACGTGCTGTCAATGGATTGAACCTGGGCATGTGAAGCGTCTGGGATAAACCATGGAAAGTTTTGTGTTGCCTGGATGTGGAAAGGGAGCTATGGTTCCGGTGCATTACACATGACAGCTAGAGACTGAGTGTGAACGAATGTGGCCTTTGTTGTCTTTCCTAGCACTACCTCACGCGCGCGCGGGGGAAGGGGGGTTCTCTTTCATGTGTGGCGGGGTGGCAACATCAATGGAGGAAGATAGCAAGTATGAATATGTACATGTGTGTTTATGTATAAGTCTGTGTAAGCATGTGTATGTATATACTAAAATGTATATGTATGTATATGTGCATGTGTGGGCATTTATGTATATGCATGTGCATGTGGGTGAGTTGGGCAATTCTTTCGTCTATTTCCTAGCACTACCTTGCTAACGCGGGAAACAGTGACTGGGTATAGTATAGATAAATGATAGATGGTAATACAAACTTGTGAAATCTGAGCTATGTTCAGCACATTTATTCAACCTTGTAGGGAAAAGCAATGCTGAATGCAGCCCAGTATTAATTAAATTTTTTGATACTGATTAAGTTGTACATTTTCTTGCTACATCGATGTTCTGCAGCAGATTGATGTATGAGCAACTAAAGCCTCATTGGGTTGCCTGTCATCAACCAGCCTTCCACTTCTCAGTGCTCAGGAAGGTGTGAAGCAGCAATATTCCTATTCAAAGGTTAAGCTCCCTTTAATAAAATGTTGGTATCCCTGGCAACAAATATGGAACAGATAGTCAAATGCCAAGATGAAACGCAGTTAATCTTTGGCAAACAGGATTCAGCCACTGGAATACTATCTTGGAATGCTTCAGCTACTGGAATACTATCTTGGAATGCTTCAGCTACTGGAATGCTATCTTGGAATGCGTTCATATGACCAGTCTCTCACTTTGAGAGATCAACTTGAATCTGAATATCATGGTGTCCTTAACCAAGTCCTATAACAGAGTTTGAGGATCTAAGGATTAAACCGTGGTATGATGAGTACAATTCACCTCAGAGGTGTGTGTTGGTGTGCAATCCTCCCAGTGAAGACATAGATGCTGAGCACACTGTGAAGTCACCCAATGAGAAGTTCAAAACCGAGGTGTTAATGTTATAATTGATTAACTAATTAGAACTTCACGACACTGCCTGGAAGCATACAAGGAAATCAACTAAAAGTTTGGATTCCAGCCCAAGCTAGCTACTCTCTCAACTTATGAAATCAAGCAAGACGCAGCACATCTTATTCACTCACAACCTAACGATCTGGAACCTATGAAATTCAATTCATCCAATTTTCATAGTTGCTGGGATTGTAAACAGAGCTTCAATTTTCAATTTGTATCTAACAACTGTCAGCAGGAATGAAAATATACCAATTCCTCTAAACACACCACCATCTAAGCCTTTCTTAATATTATGCTGAAATAGCTCTTTGGAAATATCTGTCAATGATATCAGAATGCAAGAGTAAGTGGTCCTTCTTGAAACTGATACGCGTCAAGGAAGAGGACAAGAACCAATTAACAAGATCAAAATAGCAGTCTTTCGATCACAAGCAATGACAGTAAAGTATTGGGATGACATAGTTTCTTGATAACCAATGATAAGTTTAGCTGAAAAAAACCTAAGAAAACATTTATGTAATGTTATATGTGTAGATGCCCCTGTGGAGAAAACAGAATGCCAATGATAATTGAAAGTCTCCTAAAAATGCACCGTTTTGTTCTAAGTTGGTCACTTCATCCAATTTTGAAGTTAATTTTTCTTTAGAATTACATCGGTTATGATTATTGTCATACAGAGCTTCATCAAGATATACATTTGACAGTCTATAAACATACCAGTAATAAGATATCAAATGAGTGTCAACAAAGTATCAATGAAAACACAACTCGAGATGTAACCCTGACCTAACCTTCATCTAATGCATACTCAGTACAAATGTCTATTTCTGCAGGACATGAACGGAAGCAGTGGGTGCTTCCTTACCTAGACCCTACATTATACATTTTCAGTGTTTAACCCATTTCGCATATATCAGTCTACTAGATGAACGGAAAAATGCTTGCAGACTCACTAATCAAGCATTTCAATATTTCTGACCTGCAACATACCTTTTTACCTATCTTGAAGAATGTACAAATAAGCATTAATATCTCAATTTGGACTTTTACTATATGTTTTTGTAGAAAATTGGAACTTTAAAATTTTCTAAGAAACATTCAGTGCTTTTCTCTCATATCATTTCACACATCCTCAGTATCTCTTCACGATACCATCTGTAACTCTCTTATACCAGTACTACTCACTTCAACTTTGCAATTCACCATCTCTGAAACTTTCAACACACAGTCATTCCCAATGTTTCATCCACATTCTGTTACTCTGAAGCATCTACCCCATGACTTCAACTTCTAAGTGACTTATACTTCCAAGTGTTTAATATCTACTTAAAAACTATTCTTTTTTAAATCCTCTTACTTTAATGACCTCCAACCTCTGATCAAACCTCTGCACACCTATTCTGAGAATATGTTCAAAGATGGGGCCCCAAAATGGTGAAACTCCCTCTGGTAAAGTACAAATAGGCAATTACATAAGTGAGGGTTTTCATTTTGGTTAGCCCTCTTTTCCATTGTATACATTTCCAAGGAACATCAAATTTCTTATATGAGTCAGATAAACATGTTTGTGTGCAATGTAAGTATAACTAGTATGAAGGATTTCACTGTGGGAAGGGGTAAGGAAAAGGATTATTTCCCCTTGGTTTCATCCATAATCATTTGAAAACCCAAGTGACCCAAGTGAGCCCCCATGCCTTTCCTCACCTGAAGCCACTTTGGGGTACATGATCCCACGCCACACTGAGTTTCTCTCAGCTCCTCCTCAGTAAAGAAAAACTCCAGTTCAGCCTCCCGTGCCTTTGTCAATTTGTGGGGCTCACTGTTAACTTCTGCAGTGAGTCCCTCCTTTGGTCCTGTATCTGCCTTTCCTCTGTCATGCATCGTTTCCGAGTCTCCAATATGGAAAAATTACACATGGATAACTGTTAGAGACTAAAAGAAAAGGAAGATATATATATGTTCATTATGTTCTATTGAATAATCTGAAAGGGTAGAACACAGACACTAGCATACGTAAAGTAAATCACATATATATGATAAACTATCAACACAACAGAAAGCTGAGTACTATACGAAAGGTTTGCAAAACTGATGACAATATAGCAAAGAATTAACAGCTCAGCCTTCAGTGCTTTGGTCAGCTTGTGGGACTCACTGTTTCCCTCTATGTCGAGATCATCCTTTGTCCCCCCATCTGCCTGCCCTCTCTCCTGCGTCATTTCTGATTCTGCAAAATGGAAAAATACATATGAATACTAGTAAATGTTAAGTGACAAAAAGGAAAGTTAGATGTATGTTTTGAATTTTTCTATGAAATGAGTATCTAAAAAGGAATGCGAAAGAGGCATATAAATGGCGAATCATATGCATATGAGGAACTTCTAAAGTAACAGAAATCTGAGTCAAAGTACAGGATGTCTGAAAAATGGATGATTATGTCGTAAAATTCATATAATGCAACTAACTCTGTGAATAAAAGCAGAAGGAGTCAAACGTGGATATAAAATACAAATGAAACACAAATACAGAAGAAAAACAATTACATGAATAAAGATAGTAAAATGTAAAACACTTATATTTACACTAAAGCAAATGATCTGTTATGTCAGGCGAACTGTGAAGAGAATGCTGAACTGCATATGCAAAAATTTGTGAAATCGATAAAAAGTAAAATTCTCTTGTATATGAACTTAAAATTCGCATTAGATTTCCTCACAAGAAAAATACAAATAGGAATTGAATATACATATATATATATATATATAAATTGTACATTTCCTTTTCCATAGCCAGAGGTTGAACCATTATGTGACATTCATTTTTTTTCATTCATTTCAAGCTAAAAGTTTGTTTTCTAAATTGTTTCTTACATTTTTCATATGTATATATATGTATGTGTGTGTGTGTGTGTGTATGTGCGTATGTGTGTGTATGTGTGTGTGTGTATATATGTATATATATATGTATATTATCCCTGGGG
Organism: Panulirus ornatus; assembly: GCF_036320965.1. NCBI lineage: Eukaryota > Metazoa > Arthropoda > Malacostraca > Decapoda > Palinuridae > Panulirus > Panulirus ornatus. The sequence continues at coordinate 22,498,707 of NC_092248.1, read as the reverse complement.
ATAGGGGTGAAAGAATACTTCCCACGTATTCCTCGCGTGTCGTAGAAAGCGACTAGAGGGGACGGGAGCGGGGGGCCGGAAATCCTCCCCTCCTTGTATTAACTTTCTAAAATGGGAAACAGAAGAAGGAGTCACGCGGGGAGTGATCATCCTCCTCGAAGGCTCAGAGTGGGGTGCCTAAATGTGTGTGGATGTAACCAAGATGTGAAAAAAGGAGAGATAGGTAGTATGTTTGAGGAAAGGAACCTGGATGTTTTGGCTCTGAGTGAAACGAAGCTCAAGGGTAAAGGGGAAGAGTGGTTTGGAAATGTCTGGGGAGTGAAGTCAGGGGTTAGTGAGAGGACAAGAGCAAGGGAAGGAGTAGCAATACTCCTGAAACAGGAGTTGTGGGAGTATGTGATAGAATGTAAGAAAGTAAATTCTCGATTAATATGGGTAAAATTGAAAGTTGATGGAGAGAGGTGGGTGATTATTGGTGCATATGCACCTGGGCATGAGAAGAAAGATCATGAGAGGCAAGTGTTTTGGGAGCAGCTGAATGAGTGTGTTAGCGGTTTTGATGCACGAGACCGGGTTATAGTGATGGGTGATTTGAATGCAAAGGTGAGTAATGTGGCAGTTGAGGGAATAATTGGTATGCATGGGGTGTTCAGTGTTGTAAATGGAAATGGTGAAGAGCTTGTAGATTTATGTGCTGAAAAAGGACTGATGATTGGGAATACCTGGTTTAAAAAGCGAGATATACATAAGTATACTTATGTAAGTAGGAGAGATGGCCAGAGAGCGTTATTGGATTACGTGTTAATTGACAGGCGTGCGAAAGAGAGACTTTTGGATGTTAATGTGCTGAGAGGTGCAACTGGAGGGATGTCTGATCATTATCTTGTGGAGGCTAAGGTGAAGATTAGTATGGATTTTCAGAAAAGAGGAGTGAATGTTGGGGTGAAGAAGGTGGTGAGAGTAAGTGAGCTTGGGAAGGAGACCTGTGTGGGGAAGTACCAGGAGAGACTGTGTACAGAATGGAAAAAGGTGAGAACAATGGAAGTAAGGGGAGTGGGGGAGGAATGGGATGTATTTAGGGAATCAGTGATGGATTGCGCAAAAGATGCTTGTGGCATGAGAAGAGTGGGAGGTGGGCTGTTTAGAAAGGGTAGTGAGTGGTGGGATGAAGAAGTAAGAGTATTAGTGAAAGAGAAGAGAGAGGCATTTGGACGATTTTTGCAGGGAAAAAATGCAATTGAGTGGGAGAAGTATAAAAGAAAGAGACAGGAGGTCAAGAGAAAGGTGCAAGAGGTGAAAAAAAGGGCAAATGAGAGTTGGGGTGAGAGACTATCAGTAAATTTTAGGGAGGATAAAAAGATGTTCTGGAAGGAGGTAAATAGGGTGCGTAAGACAAGGGAGCAAATGGGAACTTCAGTGAAGGGCGTAAATGGGGAGGTGATAACAAGTAGTGGTGATGTGAGAAGGAGATGGAATGAGTATTTTGAAGGTTTGTTGAATGTGTCTGATGACAGAGTGGCAGATATAGGGTGTTTTGGTCGAGGTGGTGTGCAAAGTGAGAGGGTTAGGGAAAATGATTTGGTAAACAGAGAAGAGGTAGTAAAAGCTTTGCGGAAGATGAAAGCCGGCAAGGCAGCAGGTTTGGATGGTATTGCAGTGGAATTTATTAAAAAAGGGGGTGACTGTATTGTTGACTGGTTGGTAAGGTTATTTAATGTATGTATGACTCATGGTGAGGTGCCTGAGGATTGGCGGAATGCGTGCATAGTGCCATTGTACAAAGGCAAAGGGGATAAGAGTGAGTGCTCAAATTACAGAGGTATAAGTTTGTTGAGTATTCCTGGTAAATTATATGGGAGGGTATTGATTGAGAGGGTGAAGGCATGTACAGAGCATCAGATTGGGGAAGAGCAGTGCGGTTTCAGAAGTGGTAGAGGATGTGTGGATCAGGTGTTTGCTTTGAAGAATGTATGTGAGAAATACTTAGAAAAGCAAATGGATTTGTATGTAGCATTTATGGATCTGGAGAAGGCATATGATAGAGTTGATAGAGATGCTCTGTGGAAGGTATTAAGAATATATGGTGTGGGAGGCAAGTTGTTAGAAGCAGTGAAAAGTTTTTATCGAGGATGTAAGGCATGTGTACGTGTAGGAAGAGAGGAAAGTGATTGGTTCTCAGTGAATGTAGGTTTGCGGCAGGGGTGTGTGATGTCTCCATGGTTGTTTAATTTGTTTATGGATGGGGTTGTTAGGGAGGTAAATGCAAGAGTCCTGGAAAGAGGGGCAAGTATGAAGTCTGTTGGGGATGAGAGAGCTTGGGAAGTGAGTCAGTTGTTGTTCGCTGATGATACAGCGCTGGTGGCTGATTCATGTGAGAAACTGCAGAAGCTGGTGACTGAGTTTGGTAAAGTGTGTGGAAGAAGAAAGTTAAGAGTAAATGTGAATAAGAGCAAGGTTATTAGGTACAGTAGGGTTGAGGGTCAAGTCAATTGGGAGGTGAGTTTGAATGGAGAAAAACTGGAGGAAGTGAGGTGTTTTAGATATCTGGGAGTGGATCTGTCAGCGGATGGAACCATGGAAGCGGAAGTGGATCATAGGGTGGGGGAGGGGGCGAAAATTTTGGGAGCCTTGAAAAATGTGTGGAAGTCGAGAACAGTATCTCGGAAAGCAAAAATGGGTATGTTTGAAGGAATAGTGGTTCCAACAATGTTGTATGGTTGCGAGGCGTGGGCTATGGATAGAGTTGTGCGCAGGAGGATGGATGTGCTGGAAATGAGATGTTTGAGGACAATGTGTGGTGTGAGGTGGTTTGATCGAGTAAGTAACGTAAGGGTAAGAGAGATGTGTGGAAATAAAAAGAGCGTGGTTGAGAGAGCAGAAGAGGGTGTTTTGAAATGGTTTGGTCACATGGAGAGAATGAGTGAGGAAAGATTGACCAAGAGGATATATGTGTCGGAGGTGGAGGGAACGAGGAGAAGAGGGAGACCAAATTGGAGGTGGAAAGATGGAGTGAAAAAGATTTTGTGTGATCGGGGCCTGAACATGCAGGAGGGTGTAAGGAGGGCAAGGAATAGAGTGAATTGGAGCGATGTGGTATACAGGGGTTGACGTGCTGTCAGTGGAGTGAATCAGGGCATGTGAAGCGTCTGGGGTAAACCATGGAAAGGTGTGTAGGTATGTATATATGCGTGTGTGGACGTGTGTATGTACATGTGTATGGGGGGGGGGGGGTTGGGCCATTTCTTTCGTCTGTTTCCTTGCGCTACCTCGCAAACGCGGGAGACAGCGACAAAGTAAAAAAAAAAAAAAAAAAAAAAAATATATATATATATATATATATATATATATATATATATATATATATATATATATATATATATATATATATATATATATATATATATACCTATGAGTCCACGGGGAAAATGAAACACGATAAGTTCCCAAGTGCACTTTCGTGTAATAATCACATCATCAGGGGAGACACAAGAGAGAAATATAACTCAGTTGATATACATCGAAAAGACGAAACTAGGACGCCATTTGGTAAACATGCGATTGTCCTAGCTTCGTCTCTTCGATGTATATCAACTGACTGTTATATTTCTGTCTTGTGTCTCCCCTGATGATGTGATTATTACACGAAAGTGGACTTGGGAACTTATCTTGTTTCATTTTCCCCGTGGACTCATAGGAATATCTTGATCACGCGCAAAATTGTGATACTTACCAATATATATATATATATATATATATATATATATATATATATATATATATATATATATATATATATATATATATATATATATAAGGGGAGAAAGAATACTTCCCACGTATTCCCTGCGTGTCGTAGAAGGCGACTAAAAGGGGAGGGAGGGGGGGGCTGGAAATCTACCCCTCTTGTTTTTTTTTTAATTTTCCAAAAGAAGGAACAGAGAAGGGGGCCAGGTGAGGATATTCCCTCAGAGGCCCAGTCCTCTGGAGACACAACAGAGAAATATAACAGTCAGTTGATATACATCGAAGAGACGAAACAATGACGCCATTTGGTAAACATGCTATTGTCCTAGCTTCGTCTCTTCGATGTATATCAACTGATTGATATATTTCTGTCTTGTGTCTCCCCTGATGATATGATTATTACACGAAAGTGGACTTGGGAACTTATCTTGTTTCATTTTCCCCGTGGACTCATAGGAATATCTTGATCACGCGCAAAATTGTGATACTTTCCAATATATATATACATATATATATATATATATATATATATATATATATATATATATATATATATATATATATATATATATATATATGTATATATATAAGGGAAGAAAGAATACTTCCCACGTATTCCCTCCGTGTCGTAGGAGGCGACTAAAATGGGAGGGAGCGGGGGGCTGGAAATCCAACCCTCTTGTTTCCTTTTTTTAATTTTTCAAAAGAAGGAACAGAGAAGGGGGCCAAGTGAGGATATTCCCTCAGAGGCCCAGTCCTCTGTTCTTAACGCTACCTTGCTAACGCGGGAAATGGCGAATATTTTGAAAAAAAAAAAAAAAATATATATATATATATATATATATATATATATATATATATATATATATATATATATATATATATATATATTGTTTCTTTGTTTTTACTTTGTCGCTGTCTCCCGCGTTAGCAAGTTAGCGCGAGGAAACAGACGAAAGAATGGCCCAACCCACCTACATACACATGTATATACATACACGTCCACACACGCAAGTATACATACCTATACATTTCAACGTATACAAATATATACAGAGACATATGCATATATACACATGCACATAATTCATACTGTCTGCCTTTATTCATTCAAATCGGCACCCCGCCACACATGAAATAACAACCCACTCCCCCTTCATGTGTGCGAGGTAGCGCTAAGAAAAGACAACAAAGGCCCAATTCGTTCACACTCAGTCTCTAGATGTTATGTATAATGCATCGAAACCACAGCTCCCTTTCCACGTCCAAGCCTCACAGAACTTTCCATGGTTTACCCCAGACGCTTCACATGCCCTGGTTCAATCCACTGACAGCACGCCGACCCCGGTATACCACATCGTTCTACTTCACTCTATTCCTTGCACGCCTTTCACCCTTCTGCATGTTTAGGCCCCAATCACTCAAAATCTTTTTCACTCCATCTTTACATCTCCAATTTGGTCTCCCACTTCTCGTTCCCTCCACCTCTGACACATATATACTCTTGGTCCATCTTTACTCACTCATTCTCTCCATGTGACCAAGCCATTTCAAAACACCCTTTTCTGCTCTCGCAACAACACTTTTTATTTCCACATATCTCCCTTACCCTATTATTATTTACTCGATCAAACCACCTCATACCACATATTGTCCTCAAACATCTCATTTCCAGCACATCCACCCTCCTAAGCACAACTCTATCTATAGCTCACTCCTCGCAACCATATAACATTGTTGGAATCACTATTCCTTCAAACATACCCATTTTTGCTTTCCGAGGCAATATATATATATATATATATATATATATATATATATATATATATATATATATATATATATATATATATATATATTTATTTATTTATTTATCTATTTTGTTTTGTCGCTGTCTCCCACGTTTGCGAGGTAGCGCAAGGAAACAGACGAAAGAAATGGCCCAACCCACCCCCATCCACATGTATATATATACATGTCCACACACGCAAATATACATACCTATACATCTCAATGTACACATATATATACACACACAGACACATACATATATACCCATGCACACAATTCACATTGTCTGCCTTTATTCATTCCTATCGCCACCTCGCCACACATGTAATACCATCCCCCTCCCCCCTCAAGTGTGCGAGATAGCGCTAGGAAAAGACAACAAAGGCCCCATTCGTTCACACTCAGTCTCTAGCTGTCATGCAATAATGCCCGAAACCACAGATCCCTTTCCACATCCAGGCCTCCACACAACTTTCCATGGTTTACCCCAGACGCTTCACATGCCCTGATTCAATCCACTGATAGCACGTCAGCCCCGGTATATCACATCGATCCAATTCACTCTATTCCTTGCCCGCCTTTCACCCTCCTGCATGTTCAGGCCCCGGTCACTCAAATTCTTTTTCACTCCACCTTTCCATCTCCAATTTGGTCTCCCACTTCTTCTCGTTCCCTCCACCTCCGACACATATATCCTCATGGTCAATCTTTCCTCACTCATTCTCTCCATGTGCCCAAACCATTTCAAAACACCCTCTTCTGTTCTCTCAACCACGCTCTTTTTATTTCCGCACATCTCTCTTACCCTTACATTACTTACTCGATCAAACCACCTCACACCACACATTGTCCTCAAACATCTCATTTCCAGCACATCCACCCTCCTGCGCACAACTCTATCCATAGCCCACGACTCGCAACCATACAACATTGTTGGAACCACTATTCCTTCAAACATACCCATTTTTGCTTTCCGAGATAATGATCTCGCCTTCCACACATTTTTCAACGCTCCCAGAACTTTCGCCCCCTCCCCTACCCTGTGACTCACTTCCGCTTCCATGGTTCCATCCGCTGCCAAATTTACTCCCAGGTATCTAAAACACTTCACTTCCTACAGTTTTTCTCCATATAAACTTACCTCCCAATTGACTTGACCCTCAACCCTACTGTACCTAGTAACTTTGCTCTTATTCACAATTACTCTTAGCTTTCTTCTTTCACACACTTTACGAAACTCAGTCATCAGCTTTTGCAGTTTCTCACCCAAATCAGCCAGGTGCTGTATCATCAGCGAACAACTGAGGCACTTCCCAAGCCCTCTCATCCATAACAAACAGCATACTTGCCCTTCTGTCCAAAACTCTTGCATTCCCATCCATAAACAAATTAAAAAACCACGGAAACACCACGCACCCCTGCCGCAAACCAACATTCACTGAGAAACAGTCACTCGTGCATATGCCTTACATCTGCGATAAGAACTTTTCACTGCTTCTAGCTCCCTTCCACACCGTATAATCTTAATACCTTCCACAGAGCATCTCTATCAACTCTATCGTATGCCTTCTCAAGATCCATAAATGCTACATACAAATCCATTTGATTTCCTAAGTATTTCTCACATACATTCTTCCAAGCAAACACCTGATCCACACATCCTCTACCACTTCTGACACCACACTGCTCTTCCCCAATCTGATGCTCTGTCCATGCTTTCACCCTCTCACTCAATCCCCTCTTATATAATTTCCTAGCAATACTCAACAAACTTATACCTCTGTAATTGGAGCACTCACCTTTATCTCCTTTGCCTTTATACAATAACACTATGCATGCATTCGGCCCATCCTCAGGCACCTCACCATGAGTCATACATACATGAAATATCCTTACCGACCAGTTAACAACACAGTCACCCCCTTTGTTAATAGTTCCACAGTACTACCATCCAAACCTGCTGCCTTGCCTGCTTTCATCTTCCGCAAAGCTTTTACTAACTCTTCACTGTTTACCAATAATTCTCCCTTACCCTCTCATTTCGCACACGACCTCGACCAAAACACCCTATATCTGCCACTCTGTCATGTAACACATTCAACAAACCTTCAAAATACTCACTCCATCTACTTCTCACAGCATCACTACTTGTTATTACCTCCCCATTAGCTCCCTTTATCGATGTCCCCATTTGTTTTCTTGTCTTACGCACTTTCTTTACCTTCTTCCAAAGCATCTTTTTATCCTCCCTAAGACTTAATGATACTCTCTCACCCCAACTCTCATTTGCCCTCTTTTTCACCTCTTGCACCTTTCTCTTGACCAATTGTCTCTTTATTTTATACACATCCCAGTCATTTGCACCATTTCCCTGCAAAACTCGTCCAAATGCCTCTTTCTTCGTTTTCACTAATAATCTTACTTCATCCCACCACTCACTACTCTTTCTAAACTGCCCACCTCCCACGCTTCTCATGCCACAAGCATCTTTTGCGCAAGATATAACTGCTTCCCTAAATATATCCTATTCTTCCCTCACTCCCTTTACGTCCTTAGCTCTCACCTTTTTCCATTCTACACTCAGTCTCTCTTGGTACTTCCACACACAAATCTCCTTCCCAAGCTCACTTACTCTCAACACTCTCTTCACCCTAACATTCTCTCTTCTTTTGTGAAAACCTCTACAAATCATCATCTTCGCCTCCACAAGATAATGATCAGACATCCCTCCAGTTGCACCTCTCAGCACATTAACATCCAGAAGTCTCTTTCTCGCGCCTATCAATTAACACGTATTCCAGTAATGCTTTCTGGCCATCCCTCCTACCTACATACGTATATTCCCAATCACCAGTCCTTTTTCAGCACACAAATCTACATCTCTCCTACCTACATACGTATATTCCCAATCACCAGTCCTTTTCAGCACACAAATCTACATCTCTCCAACCTACATACGTATATTTCCAATCACCAGTCCTTTTTCAGCACACAAATCTACAAACTCTTCACCATTTCCATTTACAGTACTGAACACCCCATATACAACAATTAATCCCTTAACTGCTAAATTACTCACCTTTGCATTCAAATCACCCATCACTATAATTCGGTCTCGTGCATCAAAACTGCTAACACACTCACTCAGCTGCTCCCAAAGCACATGCCTCTCATGATCTTTCTTCTCATGCCCAGGTGCAGAGGCACCAATAATCACCCATCCCTCTCCATCCACTTTCAGTTTTTATCCATATCAATCAAGAGTTTACTTTCTTACACTCTATCACATAATCCTATCACTCCTGTTTCAAGAGTAGTACTACTCCTTCCCTTGCTCTTGCCCTCTCACCAACCCGTGACTTTACCCCCAAAACATTCCCAAATCACTCTTCACTTTTACCCTTGAGCTTCGTTTCACTCATAGCCAAAACATCCAGATTCCTTTCATTAAACTAACTACCTATCTCTCCCTTTTCTCATCTTGGTTACATACACACACATTTAGACACCCCAATCTGGACCTTCGAGGAGGATGAGCATTCCCTGCGTGACTCCTTCTTCAGTTTCCCCTTTTAGAAAGATAAAATACAAGGAGGGGAGGGTTTCTAGACCCCCGCTCCAATTGACACCAAGAATCTTTTAGTTCTCTCTTTTGATATCAATTTTATTTTACTTCCCATGTTGCTTAAATCCTTTAATGTGAATGTTGCCTTTAGCAATAATAATGTTATAAAGAATATCTGAATCAGGAATTCACCAGAAAATTCCCCTGGGTGTATCTATAAGTGCCACGCAGAAATTGTGATAAGTTTTATGTTGGTCAGACTGGTAAGGATCTTTCTGTTAGACTTAAGCAACATAAATATACTATAAGAACGGGACAAGAATCAAATGCCTTGTTTAATCATGTTCAAAACTACGATCATTGTATCGACTGGAGTAATGCCACCTCAGCTATAAACTCTAACTCTTTTACCACGAGAAATATCATTGAATCTTCTATTATTAAATATACAAAGAATTATATTCATAATATTACTGATAATCCAAACATATTGGATAACTTTATTGTTGATAAAATTTGTAAAATGATAAGTTTATGATACGCTCGTTTTCTGTTGAGAATGGCGCCCTTCGTTTTATATCAACTAACTTGATGATGTGATTATTACAGGAAAGTTCACTTGGAAACCTATCGTGTTTCATTTTCCCCTTGGACTCTTAGGAGCATATATATATATATATATATATATATATATATATATATATATATATATATACATATATATATATATATATATATATATATATATATATATATATATATATATATATATATATATATATAAGTATATATATATATATATATATATATATATATATATATATATATATATATGTATATATATATATATATATATATATATATATATATATATATATATATATATATATATATATATATATATATATATATAAGTATATATATATATATATATATATATATATATATATATATACATATATATATATATATATATATATATATATATATATATATATATATATATATATATTTTTTTTTTTTTTTTTTTTTTATACCTCGTCGCTGTCTCCCGCGTTTGCGAGGTAGCGCAAGGAAACAGACGTAGAAATGGCCCAACCCCCCCCCATACACATGTACATACACACGTCCACACACGCAAATATACATACCTACACAGCTTTCCATGGTTTACCCCGGACGCTTCACATGCCCTGATTCAATCCACTGACAGCACGTCAACCCCTGTATACCACATCGCTCCAATTCACTCTATTCTTGCCCTCCTTTCACCCTCCTGCATGTTCAGGCCCCGATCACACAAAATCCTTTTCACTCCATCTTTCCACCTCCAATTCGGTCTCCCTCTTCTCCTCGTTCCCTCCACCTCCGACACATATATCCTCTTGGTCAATCTTTCCTCACTCATTCTCTCCATGTGCCCAAACCATTTCAAAACACCCTCTTCTGCTCTCTCAACCACGCTCTTTTTATTTCCACACATCTCTCTTACCCTTACGTTACTTACTCGATCAAACCACCTCACACCACACATTGTCCTCAAACATCTCACTTCCAGCACATCCATCCTCCTGCGCACAACTCTATCCATAGCCCACGCCTCGCAACCATACAACATTGTTGGAACCACTATTCCTTCAAACATACCCATTTTTGCTTTCCGGGATAATGTTCTCGACTTCCACACATTTTTCAAGGCTCCCAAAATTTTCGCCCCCTCCCCCACCCTATGATCCACTTCCGCTTCCATGGTTCCATCCGCTGACAGATCCACTCCCAGATATCTAAAACACTTCACTTCCTCCAGTTTTTCTCCATTCAAACTCACCTCCCAATTGACTTGACCCTCAACCCTACTGTACCTAATAACCTTGCTCTTATTCACATTTACTCTTAACTTTCTTCTTCCACACACTTTACCAAACTCCGTCACCAGCTTCTGCAGTTTCTCACATGAATCCGCCACCAGCGCTGTATCATCAGCGAACAACAACTGACTCACTTCCCAAGCTCTCTCATCCCCAACAGACTTCATACTTGCCCCTCTTTCCAAGACTCTTGCATTTACCTCCCTAACAACCCCATCCATAAACAAATTAAACAACCATGGAGACATCACACACCCCTGCCGCAAACCTACATTCACTGAGAACCAATCACTTTCCTCTCTTCCTACACGTACACATGCCTTACATCCTCGATAAAAACTTTTCACTGCTTCTAACAACTTTCCTCCCACACCATATATTCTTAATACCTTCCACAGAGCATCTCTATCAACTCTATCATATGCCTTCTCCAGATCCATAAATGCTACATACAAATCCATTTGCTTTTCTAAGTATTTCTCACATACATTCTTCAAAGCAAACACCTGATCCACACATCCTCTACCACTTCTGAAACCACACTGCTCTTCCCCAATCTAATGCTCTGTACATGCCTTCACCCTCTCAATCAATACCCTCCCATATAATTTACCAGGAATACTCAACAAACTTATACCTCTGTAATTTGAGCACTCACTCTTATCCCCTTTGCCTTTGTACAATGGCACTATGCACGCATTCCGCCAATCCTCAGGCACCTCACCATGAGTCATACATACATTAAATAACCTTACCAACCAGTCAACAATACAGTCACCCCCTTTTTTAATAAATTCCACTGCAATACCATCCAAACCTGCTGCCTTGCCGGCTTTCATCTTCCGCAAAGCTTTTACTACCTCTTCTCTGTTTACCAAATCATTTTCCCTAACCCTCTCACTTTGCACACCACCTCGACCAAAACACCCTATATCTGCCCCTCTGTCATCAGACACATTCAACAAACCTTCAAAATACTCATTCCATCTCCTTCTCACATCACCACTACTTGTTATCACCTCCCCATTTACGCCCTTCACTGAAGTTCCCATTTGCTCCCTTGTCTTACGCACCCTATTTACCTCCTTCCAGAATATCTTTTTATTCTCCCTAAAATTTACTGATAGTCTCTCACCCCAACTCTCATTTGCCCTTTTTTTCACCTCTTGCACCTTTCTCTTGACCTCCTGTCTCTTTCTTTTATACATCTCCCACTCAATTGCATTTTTTCCCTGCAAAAATCGTCCAAATGCCTCTCTCTTCTCTTTCACTAATACTCTTACTTCTTCATCCCAGCACTCACTACCCTATATATATATATATATATATATATATATATATATATATATATTTCTTTTTTCTTTTTATTATACTTTGTCGTTGTCTCCCGCATTAGGAAGGTAGAACAAGAAAACAGACGAAAGAATGGCTCAACCCACCCACATACACATGTATATACATAAACGTCCACACACGCAAATATACATACCTATACATATCAACGTATACATATATATACATACACAGACATATATATACACATATACGTAATTCATACTGTCTGCCCTTATTCATTACCGTCGCCACCCCGCCACACATGAAATGACAACCCCCTTTCCCCTCATGTGCGCGAGGTAGCGCTGGGAAAATACAACAAAGGCCACATTCTTTCACATTCAGTCTCTAGCTGTCATGTATAATGCACCGAAACCACAGCTCCCTTTCCACATCCAGGCCCCACAAAACTTTCCATAGTTTACCCTAGACGCTTCGCATGCCCTGGTTCAGTCCATTGACAGCACGTCGACCCCGGTATACCACATCGTTCCAATTCACTCTATTCCTTACATGCCCTTCATCTCCTGCATGTTCAGGCCCCGATCACTCAAAATCTTTTTCACTCCATCTTTCCACCTCCAATTTGGTCTCCCACTTCTCCTCGTTCCGTCAACCTTTGACACATATACCCTCTTTGTTAATCTTTCCTCACTCATTTTCTCCATGTGACCAAACCATTTCAAAACAACCTCTTCTGCTCTCTCAACCACACTCTTTTTATTACCATACATCTCTCTTACCCTTTCATTACTTACTCGATCAAACCACCTCACACCATATATTGTTCTCAAACATCTCATTTCCAAAACATCCACCATTCTCCGCACAACTCTATCTATAGCTCACGCCTCGGAACCATATATCATTGTTGGAACCACTATTCCTTCAAACGTACCCATTTTTGCTTTCCAAGATAACGTTCTCGACTTCCACACATTTTTCAACGCTCCCAGAACTTTCGCCCCCTTCCCCATCCTATGATTCACTTCCGCTTCCATGGTTCCATCCGCTGCCAAATCCACTCCTAGATATCTAAAACACTTTACTTCCTCCAGTTTTCCTCCATTCAAACTTACCTCCCAATTGACTTGTCCCTCAAGCCTACTGTACCTAATAACCTTGCTCTTGTTAACATTTACTCTCAGCTTTCTTCTTTCACACATTTTACCAAACTCATTCACCAGCTTCTGCCGTTTCTCACCCGAATCAGCCACCAGCGCTGTATCATTAGCGAACAATAACTGACTCACTTCCCAAGCTCTCTCATCTACAACAGACTGCATACTTGACCCTCTTTCCAAAACTCTTGCATTCACCTCCCTAATAACCCCATCCATAAACAAATTAACAACCATGGAGACATCACACACTCCTGCCGCAAAAGAACATTCACTGAGAACCAATCATTTTCCTCTCTTCCTACACGTACACATGCCTTACATCCTCGATAAAAACTTTCCACTGCTTCTAACAACTTGCCTCCCACACCATATATTCTTAATACCTTCCACAGAGCATCTCTATCAACTCTATCATATGCCTTCTCCAGATCCATAAATGCTACATACAAATCCATTTACTTTTCTAAGTATTTCTCACATACAGTCTTCAAAGCAAACACCTGATCCACACATCCTCTACCACTTCTGAACCCACATTGCTCTTCCCCAATATGATGGTCTGTACATGCCTTCACCCTCTCAATCAACACCCTCCCATATAATTTCCCAAGAGCACTCACTTTTATCCTCGTTGCCTTTGTAAAATGGGACTATGCAAGCATTACGCCAATCCTCAGGCACCTCACCATGAGGCATACATACATTAAATAGTCTTACCAAGCAGTCAACAATACAGTCACCCCCTTTATTGATAAATTACACTACAATACCATCCAAACCCGCTGCCTTGGCGTTCATCTTCCGCAAAGCTTTTACTACCTCTTCTCTGTTTATCAAATCATTCTCCCTAACCCCCTCACTTTGCACACCACCTCGACCAAAACAGCCACTCTATCATCAAACACATTCAACAAACCTTCAAAATACTCACTCCATCTGCTTCTCACATCACCACTACTTGTTATCACCTCCCAGTAGCCCCTTCCACTGATGTTCCCATTTATTTACCTCCTTCCAAAATATCTTTTTATTCTCCCTAAAATTTAATGATACTCTCTCACCCAAATTCTCACTTGCCCTCTTTTACACCTCTTGCACTTTTCTCTTGACCTCCTGCCTCTTTCTTTTTTACATCCTCCAGTCATTTGCATTATTTCCCTGCAAAAATCGTCCAAATGCCTGTCTTCTCTTTCACTAATAATCTTACTTCCTTACCCCACCACTTACTACCCTTTCTAATCTGCCCACCTCCCACGCTTCTCATGCCACAAGCATCTTTTGCACAAGCCATCACTGCTTCCCTAAATACATCCCACTCCTCCCCCACTCCCCTTACGTCCTTTGTTCTCACCTTTTTCCATTCTGTACTCAGTCTCTCCTGGTACTTCATCACACAAGTCTCCATGTGTATTTATTTAATTGTATGTATATATATGATTCCTTAATTTGTTTATGGATGAGGCTGTTAGGGAGGCAAATGCAAGAGTTTTGGAGAGAGGGGCAAGTATGCAGTCTGTTGTGGATGAGAGGGCTTGGGAAGTGAATCACCTGTTGTTCGCTGATGATACAGCACTGGTGGCTGATTCGGGTGAGAAACTGCTGTTGGTGAATGAGTTTGGTAAAGTGTGTGAAAGAAGAAAGCTGAGAGTAAATGTGAATAAGAGCAAGGTTACTAGATTCAGTAGGGTTGAGGGACAAGTTAACTGGGAAGTAAGTTTGAATGGAGAAAAACTGGAGGAAAAGAAATGTTTCAGATGTCTGGGAGGGAAAGGGGCAGTAGGGAGGCGAAGGTTCTGGGAGCGGTGAAGAATGTGTGGAAGGCGAGAACGTTACCTCGGAGAGCAAAAATGGGTATGTTTGAAGGAATAGTGATTCCAACAATGTCATATGGTTGTGAGGCATGGGCTATAAATAGGGTTGTGCGGAGGGTGGATGTGTTGGAAAGGAGATGTTTGAGGACAATATGTTGCGTGAGGTGGTTTGATCGAATGAGTAATGAAAAGGTAAGAGAGATGTTTGGTAGTAAAAAGTGTGGTTAAGAGAGCCGAAGAGGGTGCTTTGAAATGGTTCGGTCAAATACAGAGGATGAGTGAGTAAAGATTTACAAAGAGGATATATGTGTCAGAGATGGAGGGAACGAGGAGAAGTGGGAGACCAAATTGGAGGTGGAAGGATAGAGTGAAAAAGATTTTGAGCGATCAGGGCCTGAACATACAGGAGGGTGAAAGGCATGCAAGAGATAGAGTGAATTGGAATGATGTGGTATACTGGGATCAACGTGCTTTCAATGGATTGAACCAGGGCACCTGAAGCGTCTGGGTTAACCATGGGAAGTTTCGTGGGGACTGGATGTGGAACGGAGCAGCGGGTTCGATGCATTACACACGACAGCTAGAGCCTGAGTGTGAACAAACGTGCCCTTTGTTGTCTTTCGTAGCGTATAATCGCGCGCACGAGAGGGCGAGGGGTTTGCCATTTCATGGATGAAGACAGCATGCATGAATATGTACTTCTGTATATATGTGTATGTCTGTGTAGGTATATGTATGTATACGTTGAAACATATAGGTATGGATATGTGAGTGCGTTTATGATATACATGTGTATGTGGGGGGGGAGAATTCTTTCGTCTTTTTCTTTGTGCTACCTCGCTAAGGCGGGAAACAGCGACAAAGTATGATAAATATATAAATAATTATATATATATATATATATATATATATATATATTTTTTTTTTTTTTTTCAAACTATTCGCCATTTCCCGCGTTAGCGAGGTAGCGTTAAGAACAGAGAACTGGGCCATTGAGGGAATATCCTCACCTGGCCCCCTTCTCTGTTCCTTCTTTTGGAAAATTAAAAAAAAAAAAAAATATATATATATATATATTAGGTATTATCCCTGGGGATAGGGGAGAAAGAATACTTCCCACGTATTCCCTGCGTGTCGTAGAAGGCGACTAAAGGGGAAGGGAGCGGGGGGCTGGAAATCCTCCCCTCTCAATTTTTTTTTAATTTTTATATATATATATATATATATATATATATATATATATATATATATATATATATATATATATATATATATATATATATATATTATTATTTATTATTATACTTTGTCGCTGTCTCCCGCGTTTGCGAGGTAGCGCAAGGAAACAGACGAAAGAAATGGCCCAACCCCCCCCCCCCATACACATGTATATACATACGTCCACACACGCAAATATACATACCTACACAGCTTTCCATGGTTTACCCCAGACACTTCACATGCCTTGATTCAATCCACTGACAGCACGTCAACCCCGGTATACCACATCGCTCCAATTCACTCTATTCCTTTCCCTCCTTTCACCCTCCTGCATGTTCAGGCCCCGATCACACAAAATCTTTTTCACTCCATCTTTCCACCTCCAATTTGGTCTCCCTCTTCTCCTCGTTCCCTCCACCTCCGACACATATATCCTCTTGGTCAATCTTTCCTCACTCATTCTCTCCATGTGCCCAAACCACTTCAAAACACCCTCTTCTGCTCTCTCAACCACGCTCTTTTTATTTCCACACATCTCTCTTACCCTTACGTTACTCACTCGATCAAACCACCTCACACCACACATTGTCCTCAAACATCTCATTTCCAGCACATCCATCCTCCTGCGCACAACTCTATCCATAGCCCACGCCTCGCAACCATACAACATTGTTGGAACCACTATTCCTTCAAACATACCCATTTTTGCTTTCCGAGATAATGTTCTCGACTTCCACACATTCTTCAAGGCCCCCAGAATTTTCACCCCCTCCCCCACCCTATGATCCACTTCCGCTTCCATGGTTCCATCCGCTGCCAGATCCACTCCCAGATATCTAAAACACTTCACTTCCTCCAGATTTTCTCCATTCAAACTCACCTCCCAATTGACTTGACCCTCAACCCTACTGTACCTAATAACTTTGCTCTTATTCACATTTACTCTTAACTTTCTTCTTCCACACACTTTACCAAACTCAGTCACCAGCTTCTGCAGTTTCTCACATGAATCAGCCACCAGCGCTGTATCATCAGCGAACAACAACCGACTCACTTCCCAAGCTCTCTCATCCCCAACAGACTTCATACTTGCCCCTCTTTCCAAAACTCTTGCATTTACCTCCCTAACAACCCCATCCATAAACAAATTAAACAACCATGGAGACATCACACACCCCTGCCGCAAACCTACATTCACTGAGAACCAATCACTTTCCTCTCTTCCTACACGTACACATGCCTTACATCCTCGATAAAAACTTTTCACTGCTTCTAACAACTTGCCTCCCACACCATATATTCTTAATACCTTCCACAGAGCATCTCTATCAACTCTATCATATGCCTTCTCCAGATCCATAAATGCTACATACAAATCCATTTGCTTTTCTAAGTATTTCTCACATACATTCTTCAAAGCAAACACCTGATCCACACATCCTCTACCACTTCTGAAACCACACTGCTCTTCCCCAATCTGATGCTCTGTACATGCCTTCACCCTCTCAATCAATACCCTCCAATATAATTTACCAGGAATACTCAACAAACTTATACCTCTGTAATTTGAGCACTCACTCTTATCCCCTTTGCCTTTGTACAATGGCACTATGCACGCATTCCGCCAATCCTCAGGCACCTCACCATGAGTCATACATACATTAAATAACCTTACCAACCAGTCAACAATACAGTCACCCCCTTTTTTAATAAACTCCACTGCAATACCATCCAAACCTGCTGCCTTGCCGGCTTTCATCTTCCGCAAAGCTTTCACTACCTCTTCTCTGTTTACCAAATCATTTTCCCTAACCCTCTCACTTTGCACACCACCTCGACCAAAACACCCTATATCTGCCACTCTATCATCAAACACATTCAACAAACCTTCAAAATACTCACTCCATCTCCTTCTCACATCACCACTACTTGTTATCACCTCCCCATTTGCGCCCTTCACTGAAGTTCCCATTTGCTCCCTTGTCTTACGCACTTTATTTACCTCCTTCCAGAACATCTTTTTATTCTCCATAAATTTAATGATACTCTCTCACCCCAACTCTCATTTGCCCTTTTTTTCACCTCTTGCACCTTTCTCTTGACCTCCTGTCTCTTTCTTTTATACATCTCCCACTCAATTGCATTTTTTCCCTGCAAAAATCGTCCAAATGCCTCTCTCTTCTCTTTCACTAATACTCTTACTTCTTCATCCCACCACTCACTACCCTTTCTAATCAACCCACCTCCCACTCTTCTCATGCCACAAGCATCTTTTGCGCAATCCATCACTGATTCCCTAAATACATCCCATTCCTCCCCCACTCCCCTTACTTCCATTGTTCTCACCTTTTTCCATTCTGTACTCAGTCTCTCCTGGTACTTCCTCACACAGGTCTCCTTCCCAAGCTCACTTACTCTCACCACCCTCTTCACCCCAATATTCACTCTTCTTTTCTGAAAACCCATACAAATCTTCACCTTAGCCTCCACAAGATAATGATCAGACATCCCTCCAGTTGCACCTCTCGGCACATTAACATCCAAAAGTCTCTCTTTCGCACGCCTGTCAATTAACACGTAATCCAATAACGCTCTCTGGCCATCTCTCCTACTTACATAAGTGTACTTATGTATATCTCGCTTTTTAAACCAGGTATTCCCAATCATCAGTCCTTTTTCAGCACATAAATCTACAAGCTCTTCACCATTTCCATTTACAACACTGAACACCCCATGTATACCAATTATTCCCTCAACTGCCACATTACTCACCTTTGCATTCAAATCACCCATCACTATAACCCGGTCTCGTGCATCAAAACCACTAACACACTCATTCAGCTGCTCCCAAAACACTTGCCTCTCATGATCTTTCTTCTCATGCCCAGGTGCATATGCACCAATAATCACCCACCTCTCTCCATCAACTTTCAGTTTTACCCATATTAATCGAGAATTTACTTTCTTACATTCTATCACATACTCCCACAACTCCTGTCTCAGGAGTATTGCTACTCCTTCCCTTGCTCTTGTCCTCTCACTAACCCCTGACTTTACTCCCCAGACATTCCCAAACCACTCTTTCCCTTTACCCTTGAGCTTCGTTTCACTCAGAGCCAAAACATCCAGGTTCCTTTCCTCAAACATACTACCTATCTCTCCTTTTTTCACATCTTGGTTACATCCACACACATTTAGGCACCCCACTCTGAGCCTTCGAGGAGGATGAGCACTCCCCGCGTGACTCCTTCTTCTGTTTCCCATTTTAGAAAGTTAATACAAGGAGGGGAGGATTTCTGGCCCCCCGCTCCCGTCCCCTCTAGTCGCTTTCTACGACACGCGAGGAACACGTGGGAAGTATTCTTTCACCCCTATCCCCAGGGATAATATACATATTCTTTCTTTTTTCTTTCATACTATTCGCCATTTCCCGCGTTAGCAAGGTAGCGTTAAGAACAGAGGACTGGGCCATATACATATATATATACATATACACATACACACACATACACATACATACGCACATATACACACACACACACATACATATATATACATATGAAAAATGTAAGAAACAATTTAGAAAACTGAAACTTCTATATAGCTTTCTTTTGAACTATTCGCCATATCCCGCGTTAGCGAGGTAGCGTTAAGAACA
This sequence comes from Panulirus ornatus, assembly GCF_036320965.1. Lineage (NCBI taxonomy): Eukaryota > Metazoa > Arthropoda > Malacostraca > Decapoda > Palinuridae > Panulirus > Panulirus ornatus. The sequence continues at coordinate 22,478,590 of NC_092248.1, read as the reverse complement.
GAGGACTGGGCCTTTTTTGGAATATCCTCACCTGGCCCCCTCTGTTCCTTCTTTTGGAAAAAGAAAAAAAAAACGATATACTTATCTATTCATTTATATATATGTATCATACTTTGTCGCCGTCTCCCGCGTTACCGACGTAGCGCAAGAAAACAGACGAAAGAATGGCCCACCCACCCACATACACTGGCCCACCCACCCACATACACATGTATATACATACACGTCTACACACGCACATATACATACTTATACACCTCAACGTATGCATACATATACGCCCACAGACATATCAATATATACACATGTACATAATTCATACTGTCCGCCCTTATTCATCCCCATCGCCACTCCGCCACACATGAAATGACAACCCCTTCCCTCCGCATTTGTGCGAGGTAGCGCTAGGAAAAGATAATAAAGGCCACATTCGTTCACATTCAGTCTCTAGATGTCATGTATATTGCACCGAAACTACAGCTCCCTTTCTACATCCACGCCCCACAAAACTTTCCATGGTTTACCCCAGACGCTTCACATGCCCTGGTTCAATCCATTGACAGTACGTCAACCCCGGTATACCACATCGTACCAAGTCACTCTATTTCTTGCACGCCTTTCACCCTCCTGCATGTTCAGACCCCGATCACTCAAAATATTTCTAACTCCATCTTTTCACCTCAAATTTGGTCTCCCTCTTCTCCTCGTTCCCTCCTCCTCTGACACATATATCCTCTTTGTCAATCTTTCCTCACTCATTCTCCCCATGTGGCCAAAACATTTCAAAACACACTCTTCTGCTCTCTCAACCACACTCTTTTCATTACCACACATCTCTCTTACCTTTCATTACTTACTCTATAAAACCACCTCAAACCGCATATTGTCCTTAAACATCTCATTTCCAGCACATCCACCCTCCTCCGCACAACTGTATCTAGAGCCCACGCGTCGCAACCATATAACATTGTTGGAACCACTATTCCTTCAAACATATCCATTTTTGCTTTCCGAGATAACGTTCTCGACTTCCACACATTTTTCAATGCCCTCAGAACTTTCGCCTCCTCCCCATCCTATGATTCACTTCCGCTTCCATGGTTTCATCCGCTGCCAAATCCACTCCCAGATATCTAAAACACTTCACTTCCACCAGTTTTCCTCCATTCAAACTTACCTCCCAATTGACTTGTCCCTCATCCCTACTGTACCTAATAACCTTGCTTTTATTCATATTTACTCTCAGCTTTCTTCTTTCACACACTTTATCAAACTCAGTCACCAGCTTCTGGAGTTACTCACCCAAATCAGCCACCAGCGCTGTATCATCAGCGAACAACAACTGACTCACTTCCCAAGCTCTCTTATCCACAACAACCTGCATACTTGCCCCTCTTTCCAGAACTTTTGCGTTCACCTCCCTAACAACCCCATCCTTAAACAAATTAAACAACCGTGGAGACATCACGCACCCCTGCCGCAAACCTACATTCACTGAGAACCAATCACTTTCCTCTCTTCCTACACGTACACATGCCTTACATCCTCGATAAAAACTTTTCACTGCTTCTAGCAACTTGCCTCCCACACCATATATTCTTAATACTTTCCACAGAGCATCTCTATCAACTCTGTCATAAGCCTTCTCCAGATCCATAAATACTACATACAAATCCATTTGCTTTTCTATGTATTTCTCACATACATTCTTCAAAGCAAACAACTAATCCACACATCCTCTACCACTTCTGAAACCACACTGATCTTCCCCAATCTGATGGTCTGTACATGCCTTCACCCTCTTAATCAATATCCTCCCATATATTTTCCCAGGAATACTCAACAATCTTATACCTCTGTAATTTGAGCACTCACTTTTATCCCTTTTGCCTTTATACAATGGCACTATGCAACCATTCCGCCGATCCTCAGGCACCTCACCATGAGTCATACATATATCAAATATCTTTACCAATCAGTCAACAATACAATCACCCCCTTTTCGATAAATTCCACTGCAATACCATCCAAACTCGCTGCCTTCCCGGCTTTCATCTTCAGCAAAGCTTTCACTACCTCTTCTCTGTTTACCAAATCATTCATCCTAATCCTCTCACTTTGCACACCACGTCGACCAAAACACCATACATCTGCCACTCTATCATCAAACACATTCAACAAATCCTCAAAATACTTACTCCATCTCCTTCTCACATCACCACTACTTGTTATAAACTCCCCATTAGCCCCCTTCACTGATGTTCCCATATGTTCCCTTGTCTTACGCACTTTATACACCTCTTTCCAAAACATCTTTTTATTCCACCTAAAATTTAATGATACTCTCTTACCCCAACTCTCATTTGCCCTCTCTTTCACCTCTTGCACCTTTCTCTTGACCTCCTTCCTCTTTCTTTTATACATCTCCCACTCATTTGCATTATTTACCTGCAAAAATCGTCCAAATGCCTCTCTCTTCTCTTTCACTAATGCTCTTACTTCATCGCACCACTCACTACCCTTTCTAATCTGCCTACCTCCCACGCTTCTCATGCCACAAGCATCTTTTGCACAACCATCACTGCTTCCCTAAATACATCCCATTCCTACCCCACTCCCCTTAGGTCCTTTGTTCTCACTTTATTCCATTCTGTGCTCAGACCTTCTTGTTACTACCTCATACAAGTCTCCTTCCCAAGCTCACTTACTCTCACCACTCTCTTCACCCCAACATTCTCTCTTCTTTTATGAAAACCTCCACAAACCTTCACCTTCGCCTCCACAAGATAATGATCAGACATCCCTCCAAATGCACTTCTCAGCACATTTACATCCAGAAGTCTCTCTTTCGTGCGTCTATCAATTAACACGTAATCCAATAACGCTGTCTGGCCATCTCTCCTAATTACATACGCATACTTATCTATATCTCTCTTTTAAACCAGGTATTCCCAATCACCAGTCCTTTTTCAGCACATAAATCTACAAGCTCTTCATCATTTCCCTCAACTGCCACATTACTCACCTTTGCATTCAAATCACCCATCACTATAACCCGGTTTCGTGCATCAAAACTACTAACACACTCACTCAGCTGTTCCCAAAACACTTGCCTCTCATGATCTTTTTTCTCATGCCCAGGTACATATGCACCAATAATCACCCATCTCTCTCCACCCACTTCCAGTTTTACCCATATAAATCTAGTGTTTACTTTCTTACACTCTATTACATATTCCCACCACTCTCGTTTCAAGATTAGTGCTACTCCTTCCTTTGCTCTTGTCCTCTCACTAACCCTTGACTTTACTCCCAAGACATTCTCAAACCACTCTTACCCTTTACCATTTAGCTTCATTTCACTCGGAGCCAAAACCTCCAGGTTCCTTTCCTCAAGCATACTACTATCTCCTTTTTTCTCATCTGGGTTACATCCACACATATTTAGGATAGTGGAGAATGAATACTTTCCACGCATTTCTAGAGTGTCGTGGCACAATGCAAGCATTCCGCCAATCCTCAGGCACCTCACCATGAGTCATATATACATTAAATAATGTTACGAATCAGTCAATAATACAGTCACCCCCTTTTTTTTTAATAAATTCCACTGCAATGCCATGCAAACCCGCTGCCTTCCCGGCTTTCATCTTCCGCAAAGCTTTTACTACCTCTTCTCTGTTTACCAAATCATTCTATCTAACCCTCTCACTTTGCACACCACCTCGACCAAAACACCCTATATCTGCCACTCTATCATCAACCACATTCAACAAACCTTCAAATTACTCACTACATCTCCTTCTCACATCATCACTACTTGTTATCACCTCCCCATTTGCCCCCTTCACTGATGTACCCATTTGTTCCCTTGTCTTACGCACTTTATTTACCTCCTTCAAAAACATCTTTTTATTCTTCCTAAGATTTAATGATACTCTCTCACCCTAACTCTCATTTACCCTCTTTTTCACCTCTTGCACCTTTCTCTTGACCTCCTGGCTTTTACTTTTAAACATCTACCAGTCATTTACAATATTTCCCTGCAAAAATCGTCCAAATGCCTCTCTCTTCTCTTTCACAAACCTACATTCACTGAGAACCAATCACTTTCCTCTCTTCCTACACGTACACATGCCTTACATCCTCGATAAAAACTTTTCACTGCTTCTAACAACTTGCCTCCCACACCATATATTCTTAATACCTTCCACAGAGCATCTCTATCAACTCTATCATATGCCTTCTCCAGATCCATAAATGCTACATACAAATCCATTTGTTTTTCTAAGTATTTCTCACATACATTCTTCAAAGCAAACACCTGATCCACACATCCTCTACCACTTCTGAAACCACACTGCTCTTCCCCAATCTGATGCTCTGTACATGCCTTCACCCTCTCAATCAATACCCTCCCATATAATTTACCAGGAATACTCAACAAACTTATACCTCTGAAATTTGAGCACTCACTCTTATCCCCTTTGCCTTTGTACAATGGCACTATGCACGCATTCCGCCAATCCTCAGGCACCTCACCATGAGTCATACATACATTAAATAACCTTACCAACCAGTCAATAATACAGTCACCCCCTTTTTTAATAAATTCCACTGCAATACCATCCAAACCTGCTGCCTTGCCGGCTTTCATATATATATATATATATATATATATATATATATATATATATATATATATATATATACATATATATATATATATATATATATATATATATATATATATATATATATATATATATTTTTTTTTTTTTTTTACACTATTTGCCATTTCCCGCGTTAGCGAGGTAGCGTTAAGAACAGAGAACTGGGCCTTAGAGGGAATATCCTCACCTGACCCCCTTCTCTGTTCCTTCTTTTAGAAAATTAAAAAAAAAACAAGAAAGGGGAGGATTTCCAGCCACCCGCTCCCTCCCCTTTTAGTCGCCTTCTACGACACGCAGGGAATGCGTGGGAAGTATTCTTTCTCCCCTATCCCCAGGGATATATATATATATATATATATATATATATATATATATGTATATATATATGGGCTATAGATAAGGTTGTACAGAGGAGGGTGGATGTGTTGGAAATGAAATTTTTGAAGACAATATGTGGTGTGAGGTGGTTTGATCAAATAAGCAATGAAAAAGTAAGAGAGATGTGTGGTAATAAAAGAGTGTGTTTGAGAGAGCATAAGTGGGTGTTGAAATGGTTTGGTCACATGGAGAGAATGAGTAAGGAAAGTGACAAAGAGGATATGAGGTGGAGGGAACGAGAAGTGGGAGACCAAATTGGAGGTGGAAGGATAAGGTGAAAATGATTTTAAGCGATCGGGGTCTGAACATACAGGAGGGTGAAAGGAGGGCAAGGAATAGAGTGAATTAGAACGTGGTATACAGGGGTCGACGTGCTGTCAATGGATTGAACCAGGGCATGTGAAGCATTTGGGGTAAACCTTGGGAGGTTTTGCGTTGCCTGGACGTGGAAAGGGAAGTGTGGTTTCTGTGCATTATACATGGCAGCTAGAGTCTGAGTGTGAACGAATGTGGCCTTTGTTGTCTTTTCCTAGCACTACCTTGCAAGTATAAATATGTACATATAAATATGTATAAATATGTACATATGTATATACTTATATGTCTTTGTATGTATATGTATGTATACGTTGAAATGTATAGGTATGTATATGTGCGTATGTGGGCGTTTATGTATATACATGTGTACGTGGGTGGGTTGGGTCATTTTCGTCTGTTTCCCTGCGCTACTTCGCTAACGCGGAAAACGGCGATTAAGTATGATAATATAAAACATATATATATATATATATATATATATATATATATATATATATATATATATATATATATATATATATATATATATATACATATATATAAACAAAGCTGAAGCAAGTGGGGCCATTGAGAAAATTCATATTGTCCAGTGCCAGAATCTCGTGGAGTCAAAAGTTCACAGAATGTATCCATGAGATCTTTCTGTTTCAGCATATCACAGAGCATCTATGAACTAGAGGTGATGATACAACACCAACTCTGCTAGACCTTGTGTATACACATAGTAGCATGGAAACTGAATTCACATACCAATTGCAAAACACGAACTTAAAAAGTGTAATCATGTAATGCGTAATTTTCACTTTGTGATTAGCGAGGACAAAGAAGATCAGAAGGGAGACACGGGACTCAAAGAAGAAATAGAAGATGAGCTAAAAGTCACAGTGCACCTACCATATACGAGATGCCCGCCCGTCTGCTGTGTCAATTTAAAAAACAGACTTTTCCGGGCTTTGCATTATGCTCTTCGGAGCATCTAATATGCTCTCTGTTACTGCTGCTGCCCTGCCAGATCTCATCTCGTCTATAACTAACCCAGTTTGAGAAACCTGGCAATTAATCAACGTATTGTATTGTGGTTTGGTACCGGAATGTCAGGATACATTTCAGCAGAATTCTGTTGCACTTTACCTGTACACTGGTCCGCTCCAGGTAACACCTGTTCCACCAACATTTTAGCCTCAAGCGACAAAACTATTTTTATATTAATGCCTGTTGGCAACCATACACATCAGCATTCGAAGAAACACTAAACTGACATCACAAAATACAAATTTACAGTTCATGTGAGGTTCGAGGTAGGAAGAGAAGGGCGGAGTTGGGGAAGATGAGTTGGTCAGTCATGGGACGTGTCAAAGGTCACATACACCATTTGTTGTAACAATAATACTGTGGCGGTTTTAACCTCTGTAGCATAAGTGCAGTGAGTTTTGGCTCTCATTGGTGGCTATGAAGGATTGAACAAACTCTTTATGAATCTAAATTTGGAGATGAAGTTCCACGCCTGGGTTATGGACCAATATTTTAGGAAATTCTGTGAAAGCTATAAAGGGGTTAGAACATGGGTAGTATTAGATGCCAACAGAAGAAAAATTAAAAAGAGATACATAATTCAGTATAGAGCTCAGAGATGTATGTACTATATGGAGGAAATATAGATGACGCAATAACTAGCCAGCAATTCAAAATGAGTACTGTATATGAAGTGAGGAGCAGAGAAACTTGAAAAGAATACTGAGGACTTAATAAAAACAGTGTAGAAGTTTTTGAAAACTTTAATAGGAGCAAGGGCATCTCCAGAGATGCGAGGGCTACAGAGCCAATCTCCCCCTTGAAGTGTACGGTATACAATTTATATATCTAATCACCATTTAGGTCCGTGAAAAAGGAAAAAAAATGTATGCCTACTTTACTGTTTCAGTGATTACACTAATTACCATGAAACAATACACCCCATTTCACCCCCTTCCTAAGACAGACAAGTTTATCATAAATAGTTTTCCCTTACCCACAAAAGCTTATCAATATACGACATCGATTACTGCTATCGGATATATCGAATTATCAAGTACCATGGATCTATTCTGATTGAAATGATAGCGTCCCATTGTAAACTTTCTACACATTTGAATGAGAATTTGATTTAACTTATGCATAACTCAAAAGCTGCCAAGTTCTGAGACACAGTGTGTTCTCATATACTTTTGAGATTTTCAGTAGCATCTTGGCCATTTCAATTAGGAGCTTTGTTTCCAAGTACTGTATGAAGGCTGGCAGGTCTGCTTTCTTATGGTTTGTTCAAGTCTTTTTGATGGTTGTATGGATTGGGTGGGCCAGGTGGAGTGTTATTACGATGAGCGGATGGTTAGAAGACAATTTGTGTAGTGTAGTGGTGAGGTAGGAGCCTTTTTGGATGGTTGCGTAGGATGAGGGTATTAAGACACTACAGTTACTTTAAGATGACTTCACCTTGGGGGTCTTGGGTGCGAGAGCTGAGTCAGGAAGGACAGCAGGAACTGAAATCTTCACAGAGAGTCAGGAGAGCTGGTCGGGTTTTGCTACTGGGAGACATGTCTGGAGAGACATGTGGAGTAGGATGTACCCATGGCCACCACACTGCAGCAGGAAGATTTGCCAATGAACATGCCCGTTTGTGATGGGAAAAAGATGGTTTGCAGTTTACTTATGTGCATGTCTTCCAGTATTCTAGTTGGGCGTTAGTGGCTATTTATGTAGTGGTCTGGGTGAGAGAGGTCTGGTGATGCTGCAAACAAATGAGTGTTACGCATGTTGAGGTGGGATTGTATCGGATGGACCTTTGTCTCATTGTGTAAATGTTGACTCTCTGTGGTGGCTAGCCAGCCAACTATTGATCTGAATGTTGGAAACCATTGTCTGATCTGAATGTTCTGCTTTACTTCCTATCTTAAGTGATTCGTAGGTTATACTTGCCTTTGAAACCATGGAGGAACCGACAGGTGGTGATTATTTAGGGTGAAGTGAATGAAATGCTTGTAGACAATGTTAAGGGATTCTTCTTCGAATCAAGTGCCAGTTAGTGTTCTGTCGGCATTTAGTTTGTGTGTTGATGTTTTTGCTACTGGGAGTAAATGTCGTGTGTAGTGTATGTGAAGCCGAAAATGGTTGGTGTTTTGTCCACTGAGACTGACTGATCATTCAACGTTAACTGGAGGGTGTGAGCTGGATATATACATGTTATTTGCTGATGACATGGCACTGGTGGCAGATTTGAATGAGAAACTACAGAAACTGGTAACTGAGTCTGGGAGAGTGTGTGAAAGGCGAAAGTTAAGAGTAAATGTAAACAAAAGCAAGGTTATCAGCTTTAGCAACGGAAAGGAGCAAAGAATTTACAATGTGAATCTGAATGGAGATAATCAAAGGCTGTGGGATGTATGTATTACATACCTGGGAGTGGACATGCCAACGAATGAAACTCTGGCAGCTGAAATGAACTTTAGAGAGCAAGGGTCCTGGGTGTATTAAGGTGGGTGAATTGAGGAATGCATGGAAAAGGAGGCTGCTGTTTATGAGGGCAAAAACTGGGTAAGTTTGTCGAAACTGTGGTCCAATCAGTATCAAATGGATGCAAGGCATGGGCCGTAGATGTGAAAGTACAGAGGGTGAATGTGTAGGAAATGAAATGTCTGAGGACAATATGTGGTGTGAGAAGAGTTGATCAATCAAGAAATGATGGGATAAAAGAGATATGCAGTCGTAAGAGGAGTATGTATGACAGAGTTGAAGAGAGTGTTATGAAATGGTTAGGATATATGGAAAGGATGACTAGGAGTGTTATATGTCAACAAGTGCAGAGAACAAAGAAAAGGGTAAAACCAAGGAGGAAGGATGTATTGAAAGAGGCTTTGAATGTTCGAGGCCTGAACATCAAGGAGGGTGTGAAGTATGTAAGGGATAGAGAACAGGAGCGATGTCACATACAGGGAGAGACGTGCTATCAATATGTTGAACCAAGGAATATGAACCAGTCACGGGGAACCACAGATAGGTCTGTGGGGCCTGGCTGTGTGGATGGGGTGCTAGTTTCGGTCCATTGGCTATGACAGCTAGAGACTGAGTGTGAGCAAATAAGGCCATTCCTTTGTCTGTTCCTGGCGCTGTCTCCGTAACACAAGCAGAAGTGAACAAGAATGACAAAATTGACGAGGTTAAGATATAGTACATGTTCAAGGTTAAGAGACAAGGCTACTCATGAGTGTAAAACTCTCTCCACTTGAGACAAATAGTGATCACATCATCACACAGCCTTGGCCAACCATTTTATCTATCTGTTCATGTTTGACTTTTGATCCCAGATATTCCACCAGGGTAGAAACACAGTGACGGTAGAGCTCACTATTCTCTACTACAGTCTTGCAAACTAAGGTTAGCACACTTACAGACACACGAGAGGACAGCAACAAGATAGTGCTTAATAGAGAATTGAGTTGCTCATAGAGGGTGGAGACTCCGAAGTTGCCTATCATGGAGGAGAAGAGAGTAATGAGTAACCTGGTCTCAGACCCAAAGTTTTTAATCTGTTAGATTTCCAACAGTGATCAGTTCTTCCTGACAGTACAGTAAGAAGCTCGGAGAGATGCCTGTTACAGAGGATTTAGGGATATAATGCTTCTGTAGCAGGGTGTTGGATGCTGAAAACAAGGTATGCGATGAGATAGTGAATACTGACACTATTTGCACAAGTTGGTAATTACCCATATCACTGGTATAATCATAAACATTAGGATGTACGAGCGAAGAAACAAACAAACATGGATAAGATAACATACAGACTTCCCTCATGAGACACATCTCTGCTTCTTACCTGCACACCAACAGCAAGACAGGCCAAGAGACGAAGAGACAGACCGTACTCCTGACCTGCACAAGAGACTGGGATAAACAAATCAAATGACAGCCATAGTTATGTAAACGAGAGAGCTAGGATGAACAAGTCAAATGACAGTCATAGATATGTTTGAAAAGTGTACATAAATTAAATTTCGGGCAAGCTAGTGGACAGAAAAATCGCCTATATCACTGACCTTTAATAGATCAAGACACACAAGCCAATAAATGACACAACACATATGTTTCAGATGCATCGATATAACGACAAAAAATATTCCTGAAGAGACACATGCAAACATCTGCTGGTGCATGTTCACCAAGACAGACTAAACAGTACACACTCACTCACTTACAAGACTGACCCACCTCCACACGAGAGAGAGAGAGAGAGAGAGAGAGAGAGAGAGAGAGAGAGAGAGAGAGAGAGAGAGAGAGAGAGAGAGAGAGAGAGAGAGAGAGAGAGAGAGAGAGAGAGAGAGAGAGAGAGAAGAGAGAGAGAGAGAGAGAGAGAGAGAGAGAGAGAGAGAGAGAGAGAGAGAGAGAGAGAGAGAGAGAGAGAGAGAGAGAGAGAGAGAGAGAGAGAGAGAGAGAGAGAGAGAGAGAGAGAGAGAGAGAGAGAGAGAGAGAGAGAGAGAGAGAGAGAGAGAGAGAGAGAGAGAGAGAGAGAGAGAGAGAGAGAGAGAGAGAGAGAGAGAGAGAGAGAGAGAGAGAGAGAGAGAGAGAGAGAGAGAGAGAGAGAGAGAGAGAGAGAGAGAGAGAGAGAGAGAGAGAGAGAGAGAGAGAGAGAGAGAGAGAGAGAGAGAGAGAGAGAGAGAGAGAGAGAGAGAGAGAGAGAGAGAGAGAGAGAGAGAGAGAGAGAGAGAGAGAGAGAGAGAGAGAGAGAGAGAGAGAGAGAGAGAGAGAGAGAGAGAGAGAGAGAGAGAGAGAGAGAGAGAGAGAGAGAGAGAGAGAGAGAGAGAGAGAGAGAGAGAGAGAGAGAGAGAGAGAGATCTAATTTACTAACTTCCACTGTAACATCTTCAGCAGACAAACCAGGAGACGGATAAAATCTGCGGTTGTACATACATACTTAAAACCCTCACAGACCTACTGTAGTATAGGCTAACCACTAGGATGACAGACATTAGATACACTAGACATACCCATTCAGAGTGCTGGTCTAGCCATGATGGAGGAACAAATGCTCCAGGATATTGCTACTTTACCAGCCGCCTTGACCACAGAACTCAGAGTAGCCACCTAGGTACTGCCACTTTGGTTTCCATTTTCGTTGTTGTTATCTGGTCACTTGATCCCTCGCTCTTTCCCTTTCCAGGAAAAAAGAAAAATGCATCAAAGTTGAATTTGTTTTCTTCACTACTGACGTTAGTACATTCTCTTTTTCAGCAATGGATTTTCGTGGTATAGCGGTTAGCGTACTTGACCGTAATGCATTCATGGGCAACACAGGGTCGACCTTAAAGGTTCGAATTCTAGTTGGAGCACTCGGTCCGCAGTCAACCCAGCTGTTCATCCACCCGTATGGGATGATCGTTAAAATGGCTATGTGGCTCAGACTAGGGGACGGGAGCGGGGGGGGGGGGGGGCAAGAAACACTCCCCTCCTTGCATTTCAACTTTCCAAAAAAGAAAACAGAAGAAGGAGTCACACGAGGAGTGCTCATCCTCCTCGAAGGCTCAGATTGGGCTGCCTAATTGTGTGTGGATGTAACCAAGATGAGAAAAAGGAGAGACAGGTAGTATGTTTGAAGAAAAGAACCAGGATCTTTTTGGCTCTGAGTAAAACGAAGCTCAAGGATAAAGGGGAAGAGTGGTTTGGGAATGTTTTGAGAGTAAAGTCAGGGGTTGGTGAAAGGACAAGAGCAAAGAAAGGAGTAGCAATACTCCTGAAACAGGAGTGGTGGGAGTATGCGCTAGAGTGTAAGAAAGTAAACTCTAGATTGATATGGGTAAAACTGAAAGTAGATGGAGAGAGATGGGTGATTATTGGTGCCTATGCAACTGGGCATGAGAAGAAAGATCATGAGAGGCAAGTGTTTGGGGAGCATGCAAAGGTGAGTAATGTGGCAGGTGAGGGAATAATTGGTGTACATGCGGTGTTCAGTGTTGAAAATGGAAATGGTGAAGAGCTTGTAGATTTGTGTGCTGAAAAAAGACTGGTGATTGGGAATACCTGGTTTAGAAATAGAGATAACATAAGCGTATGTAAGTAGGAAAGATGGCCAGAGAGCGTTATTGGATTACGTGTTAATTGATAAGCGCGTGAAAGGAGACTTCTGGATGTTAATGTAATGAAAGGTGCAACTGGAGGGATGTCTGATCATTATCTTGTGGAGGCGAAGGTGAAGATTTGTATAGGTTTTCAGAAGAGAAAATGTTGGGGTGAAGAGAGTGGTGACAGTAAGTAAGCTTGAGAAGGAGACTTGTGTGAGGAAGTACCAGGAGAGACTGAGTGCAGAATGGAAAAAGGTGAGAGCAAAGGACGTAAGGGGAGTGAGGGAGGAATGGGATGTATTTAGGGAAGCAGTGATGGCTTGCGCAAAAGATGTTTGTGGCATAAGAAGCGTAGGAGGTGGGCAGATTAGGAAGGGTAGTGTGTGGAGGGATGAAGAAGTAAGATTATTAGTGAGAGAGAAGAGAGAGGCATTTGGACGATTTTTGTAGGGAAATAGTGCAAATGAGTGGGACATGTATAAAAGAAAGAGGCAAGAGGTCAAGAGAAAGGTAAAAGAGGTACAAAAAGAGGGCAAATGAGAGTTGGGGTGAGAGAGTATCATTTAATTTTAGGAAGAATAAAAACCCAAGAGAACAAATAGGAACATCGGTGAATAAGGATAATGTGGAGGTAATAACAAGTAGTGGTGATGTTAGAAGGAGATGGAGTGAGCATTTTCAAGGTTTGTTGAATGTGGTAGATGACAGAGTGGCAGATATAGGGTGCGAAGTGAGAGGGCCAGGAGGATTGTTTGATAAACAGAAAAGAAGTAGTGAAAGCTTTGCGGAAGATGAAAGCCGGCAAGACGGCGGGTTTGGATGGTATTGAAGTGGAATTTATAAAAAGGGGGTGACTGTGTTGTTGACTGATTGGTGAGGTTATTCAACGTATGTATGGCTCATGGTGAAGTGCCTGAGGATTGGTGGAATGCATGCATAGTGAAATTGTACAAAGGCAAAGGGGAGAAAGATGAGTGTTCAAATTACATAGGCATAAGTCAGGGGATAGGGGAGAAAGAATACTTCCCACGCATTCCTCACGTGTCGTAGAAGGCGACTAAAGGGGACGGGAGCAGGGGGGGCTAGAAACCCTCCCCTCCTTGTACTTTAACTTTCTAAAAGGGGAAACAGAAGAAGGAGTCACGCGGGGAGTGCTCATCCTCCTCGAAGGCTAAAATTGGGGTGTCTAAATGTGTGTGGATGCAACCAAGATGTGAAAAAGAAGAGATAGGTAGTATGTTTGAGGAAAGAAACCTGGATGCTTTGGCTCTGAGTGAAACGAAGCTCAAGTGGTTTGGTAATGTCTTGGGAGTAAAGTCAGGGGTTAGTGTGAGAACAAGAGCAAGGGAAGGAGTAGCACTACTAGTGAAACAGGAGTGGTGGGAGTATGTGATAGAGTGTAAGAAAGTACACTCTAGATCGATATGGGTAAAACTGAAAGTTGATGGAGGGAGATGGGTGATTATTGGTGCATATACACCAGGGCATGAGAAGAAAGATCATGAGAGTCAAGTGTTTTGGGAGCAGCTGGAAGAGTGTGTTAGTGGTTTTGATGCAGGAGACCGGTTTAAAGTGATGGGTGATTTGAATGCAAGGGTGAATAATGTGGCAGTTGAGGGAATAATTGGTATACATGGGGTGTTCAGTGTTGTAAATGGAAATGGTGAAGAACTGGTAGATTCATGTGCTGAAAAAGGACTGGTGATTGGGAATACCTAGTTTAAAAAGAGAGATATACATAAGTATACGTATGTAGGTAGGAGAGATGGCCATAGAGCGTTATTGGATTACGTGTTAATTGATAGGCGCGCGAAAGAGAGACTTTTGAATGTTAATGTGCTGAGAGGTGCAACTGGAGGGATGTCTGATCATTATCTTGTGGAGGCGAGGGTGAAGATTTGTAGAGGTTTACAGAAAAGAAGAGAGAATGTTGGGGTGAAGAGAGTGGTCAGAGTAAGTGAGTTTGGGAAGGAGACTTGTGTGAGGAAGTACCAGGAGGGACTGAGTACAGAATGAAAAAGGTGAGAAGAAAGGACGTAAGGGGAGTGGGAAAGGAATGGGATGCATTTAGGGAAGCAGTGATGGCTTGCGCAAAAGATGCTTGTTGCATGAGAAGCGTGGGAGGTGGGCTGATCAGAAAGGGTAGTGAGTGGTGGGATGAAGAAGTAAGATTATAAGTGAAAGAGAGGAGAGAGGCATTGGACGATTTTTGCAGGGAAATAATGCAAATGAGTGGGAGATGTATAAAAGAAAGAGTCAAGAGGTCAAGAGAAAGGTGCAAGAGGTGAAAAAGAGGGCAAATGAGAGTAGGGGTGAGAGAGTATCATTAAATTCTAGGGAGAATAAAAAGATGTTTTGGAAGGAGGTAAATAAAGTGCGTAAGACAAAGGAACAAATGGGAACTTCAGTAAAGGGGGCTAATGGGGAGGTGATAACAAGTAGTGGTGATATGAGAAGGAGATTGAGTGAGTATTTTGAAGGTTTGTAGAATGTGTTTGATGATAGAATGGCAGATATAGGGTGTTTTGGTCGAGGTGGTGTGCAAAGTGAGAGATTTAGGGAAAATGATTTGGTAAACAGAGAAGAGGTAGTAAAACCTTTGCGGAAGATGAAAGCCGGCAAGGCAGCGGGTTTGGATGGTATTGCAGTGGAATTTATTAAAAAAGGGGGTGACTGGATTGTTGACTGGTTGGTAAGGTTATGTAATGTATGTATAATTCATGGTGAGGTACCTGAGGATTGGCGGAATGCCTGCATAGTGCCATTGTACAAAGGCAAGAGGTGAGTGATCAAATTACATAGGCATAAGTTTGTTGAGTATTCACGGGAAATTGTATGGGAGGGTATTGATTGAGAGGGTAAAGGCATGTACAGAGCATCAGATTGGGGAAGAGCAGTGTGGTTTCAGAAGTGGTAGGGGATGAATGGATCAGGTGTTTGCTTTGAAGAATGTATGTGAGAAATACTTAGAAAAGCAAATGGATTTGTATGTAGCATTTATGGATATGGAGAAGGCATACGATAGAGTTGATAGAGATGCTCTGTGGAAGGTATTAAGAGTATATGGTGTGGGAGGCAACTTAGCAGAAGCAGTGAAAAATTTTTATCGAGAATGTAAGGCATGTGTACGTGTAGGAAGGGAGGAAAGTGATTCGGTTCTCAGTGAATGTAGGTTTGCGGCAGGGGTGTGTGCTGTCTCCATGGCTGTTTAATTTCTTTATGGATGGGGTTGTTAGGGAGGTGAATGCAAGAGTTTTGAAAAGAGGGGCAAGTATGCAGTCTGTTGTGGATGAGAGAGTTTGGGAGGTGAGTCAGTTGTTGTTCGCTGATGGTACAGTGCTGGTGGCTGATTGCTGTGAGAAACTGCAGAAGCTGGTGACTGAGTTTGGTAAAGTGTTCGAAAGAAGAAGGTTGAGAGTAATGTGAATAAGAGCAAGGTAATTAGGTAGAGTAGGATTGAGGGTCAAGTAAATTGGGAGGTAAGTTTGAATGGAGAAAAACTGGAGGAAGTGAAGTGTTTCAGATATCTGGGAGTGGATTTGGCAGCGGATGGAACCATGGAAGCGGAAGTGAATCATAGGGTGGGGAAGGGGCGAAAATTCTGGGAGCGTTGAAGAATGTGTGGAAGTCGAGAACATTATCTCGAAAAGCAAAAGTGGGTACGTTTGAAGGAATAGTGGTTCCAACAATGTTGTACGGTTGCGACACGTGGGCTATGGATAGAGTTGTGCGCAGGACGGTGGATGTGCTGGAAATGAGATGTTTGAGGACAATATGTGGTGTGAGGTGGTTTGATCGAGTAAGTAATAATAGGGTAAGAGAGATGTGTGGAAATAAAAAGAGTGTGGTTGAGAGAGCAGAAGAGGGTGTTTTGAAATGGTTTGGTCACATGGAGAGAATGAGTGAGGAAAGATTGACAAAGAGGATATATGTGTCAGAGGTGGAGGGAACGAGGAGAGATGGGAGACCAAATTGGAGGTGGAAAGATAGAGTGAAAAAGATTTTGAGTGATCGGGGCCTGAACATGCAGGAGGGTGAAAGGCGTGCAAAGAATAGAGTGAATTGGAACGTTCTGGTATACCGGGGTCGACGTGCTGTCAATGGATTGAACCAGGGCATTTGAAGCGTCTGGGGTAAACCATGGAAAGTTCTGTGGGGGCTGGATGAGGAAAGGTAGCTGTGGTTTCGGTGCATTATTACGTGACAGCTAGAGACTGTGAGCGAATGGGGCCTTTGTTGTCTTTTCCTAGCGCTACCTCGCAAACATGAGGGGGAAGATGGTTGTTATTTCATGTGTGGCGGGGTGGCGATGGGAATGAATAAAAGCAGACAGTATGAATTATGTACATGTGTATATATGTATATGTCTGTGTGTGTATATATATGTATACGTTGAGATGTATAGGTATGTATATTTGCCTGTGTGGACGTGTATGTATATACATGTGTATGTTGGTGGGTTGGGTCATTCTTTAGTTTGTTTCCTTGCGCTGCCTCGCTAACGCGAGAGACAGCGACAAAGTAAATAAATAATGAATAAAGTCTGTTGAGTATTCCTGGTAAATTATATGGGAATGTATTGATTGAGAGGGTGAAGGCATGTACAGAGCATCAGATTGGGGAAGAGCAGTGTGGTTTCAGAAGCGATAGAGGATGTGTGGTTCCGGTTTTTGCTTTGAAGAATGTATGTGAGAAATACTTAGAAAAACGAGTGGATTTATATGTAGCATTCATGGATCTGGAGAAGGTATATGTTAGAGTTGATAGAGATGCTCTGTGGAAGGTATTAAGAGTATATGATGTGGGAGGCAAGTTGCTAGAAACAGTGAAAAGTTTTCATCGAGGATGTATGGCATGTGTACGTGTAGGAAGAGAGCAAAGTGACTGGTTCTCAATGAATGTCGGTTTGCGGCAGGGGTGAGTGATGTCTCCATGGTTGTTTAATTTGTTTATGGATGGCTTGGTTAGGGAGGTCAGTTCAAGAGTTTTGGAGAGGGGCAAGTATGCAGCCTGTTGTAGATGAAAGGGCTTGGATTATGAGTCAGTTGTTGTTCGCTGATGATACATCGCTGGTTGATGATTCGGGTGAGAAACTGAAAAAACTGGTTCCTGAGTTTGGTAAAGTGTGTGAAAGAAGAGTAAATGCGAATAAGAGCAAGGTTATTAGGTACGGTAGGGTTGAGGGACAAGTCAATTGGGAGGTAAGATTAAATGGAGAAAAACTGGAGGAAGTGAAGTGTTTTAGATATCTGTGAGTGGATTTGCCAGCGGGTGGAACCATGGAAGCGGAAATGAGTCACAGGGTGGGGGAGGGGGTGAAATTTCTAGTAGCGATGGAAAATGTGTGGAAGGCGAGAACATTATCGCGGAAAGCAAAAATGGGTATGTTTGAAGGAATAGTGGTTCCAACAAAGTTCTATGGTTGCGAGGCGTGGGCTATAGATAGGGTTGTGCGGAGGAGGGTGGATGTGTTGGAAATGAGATGTTTGAGGACAATATGTGATGTGAGGTGGTTCGACCGAGTAAGTAATGAAAGAGTAAGAGAGATGTGTGGTAATAAAATGAGTGTGGTTGAGAGAGCAGAGGAGGGTGTATTGAAATGGTTTGGTCACATGGAGAGAATGAGTGAGGAAAGATTGACCAAGAGGATATATGTGTCAGAGATGGAGGGAACGAGGAGAAGTGGGAGACCAAATTGGAGGTGGAAGGATGGAGTGAAAAAGTTCTTGAGCTATCGGGCCTGAACCTGCAGGAGGGTGAAAAGCCTGCGAGGAATATAGTGAATTGGAACGATATGGTATACTGGGTGGACGTGCTGTCAATGGATTGAACCAGGGCATGTGAAGCGTCTGAGGTAAACCATGGAAAGTTGTGTGGGGCCTGGATGTGGAAAAGGAGCTGTGGTTTCGGGCATAATTGCATGACAGCTAGAGACTGAGTGTGAACGAATGGGGCCTTTGCTGTCTTTTCCTAGCGCTACCTCGCACACATGAGGCGGGAGGGGGATGGTATTCCATGTGTGGCGAGGTGGCGATGGGAATGAATAAAGGCAGACAATGTGAATTTTGTGCATGGGTATATATGTATGTGTCTGTGTGTGTATATATATATGTGTACATTGAGATGTATAGGTATGTATATTTGCGTGTGTGGAAGTGTATGTATATACATGTGTATGGGGGTGGGTTGGGCCATTTCTTTCGTCTGTTTCCTTGCGCTACCTCGCTAACGCGGGAGACAGCGACAAAGCAAAATGAATAAATAAATATATATATATATATATATATATATATATATATATATATATATATATATATATATATATATAGAAATTGAGTGAATTGGATCGATGTGGTATACCGGGGTCGACGTGCTGTCAATGGATTGAATCAGGGCATGTGAAGCGTCTGGGGTAAACCATGGAAAGTTCTGTGGGGCCTGGATGTGGAAAGGGAGCTGTGGTTTCGGGCATTATTGCATGACAGCTAGAGACTGAGTGTGAACGAATGGGGCCTTTGTTGTCTTTTCCTAGCGCTACCTCGCACACATGAACGACTATTCCTGTTGGAATCACTGTTCCTTCAA
The DNA here is from genome assembly GCF_036320965.1 of Panulirus ornatus. Lineage (NCBI taxonomy): Eukaryota > Metazoa > Arthropoda > Malacostraca > Decapoda > Palinuridae > Panulirus > Panulirus ornatus. Next base: position 22,459,551 of record NC_092248.1, on the reverse strand, counting down.
ACATACCCAGTTTTGCTTTCCGAGATAATGTTCTCGACTTCCACACATTCTTCAACGGTCCCAGAATTTTCGCCCCCTCGTCCACCCTATTATTCACTTCCACTTCCATGGTTCCATCCGCTGCCAAATCCACTTCCAGATATCTAAAACACTTTACTTCCTCCAGTTTTTCTCCATTCAAACTTACCTCCCAGTTGACTTGTCCCTCAACACTACTGTACCTAATAACCTTGCTCTTATTCACATTTACTCTCAGCTTTCTCCTTTCACACACTTTCCCAATCTCATTCACCAGCTTCTGCCGTTTCTCACACGAATCAGCCACAGCATTGTATCATCAGCGAACAACTAACTCACTTCCCAAGCTCTCTCATCCACAACAGACTGAATACCTCCTCCTCTTTCCAAAACTCCTGCATTCACCTCCCTAACAACCCCATCCATAAACAAATTCAACAACCATGGAGACATCACACACTCGTGCCGCAAACCTACATTCACTGAGAACCAATCACTTGCCTCGATAAAAACTTTTCACTGCTTCTAACAACTTGCCACCCACACCATACATTCTTAATACCTTTCACAGAGCATCTCTATTAACTCCATCATATGCCTTCTCCAGATCCATAAATGCTACATGCAAATCCATTTGCTTTTCTAAGTATTTCTCACATACATTCTTCAAAGCAAACACCTGATCCACACATCCTCTACCCCTTCTGAAACCACACTGCTCTTCCCCAATCTGATGCTCTGTTCATGCCTTCACCCTCTCAATCAATACCCTCCCATATAATTTACCAGGAATACTCAACAAACTTGTACGTCTGTAATTTGAGCACTCACTCTTATCCCCTTTGCCTTTGTACAATGGCACTATGCAAGCATTCCGCCAATCCTCAGGCACCTCACCATGAGTTATACATCCATCAAATAACCTTACCAACCAGTTAACAATACATTCATCCCCTTCTTTAATAAATTCCACTGCAATACTATCCATCACAAATGAGCGCGTGATCGAATATATCCCTACGAGTCCACGGGAATATGAAACACAAGTTCTCAAGTGCACCCCCGTGCAACACTCATTGGGGTGGTCTTGATTATGACCTCAGCTGCCCGTGCCGCCTCAGCTCTCTCTCTCTCTCTCTCTCTCTCTCTCTCTCTCTCTCTCTCTCTCTCTCTCTCTCTCTCTCTCTCTCTGTGTATATATATATATATATATATATATATATATATATATATATATATATATATATATATATATATATATATATATATATATATTCCTATGAGTCCATGGGGAAAATGATACACGATAAGTTCCCAAGTGCACTTTCGTGTAATAATCACATCATCAGGGGAGACACAAGAGAGAAATATAAGTCAGTTGATATATATATATATATATATATATATATATATATATATATATATATATATATATATATATATATATATATTATCACTTCAAAAATGCGAAATAATTCATGTATCTACTGGATCTTAAGATTCTCTAATGATTTCTGTCTTTAATCAATTGATAGGAATACGTTATGATCCTAATCATTTTGAAATATGGAAGTCCAAAGCAGGCAATGTTTAACCTGGTTTTATTTCGTCTCTGTCGGAGTAAACAAACGTTTGCATTTAATGACATTTCAGCAATTCACTCAAGACGATACTTTCGTAGTGCTCCATGCTTAATACTGAATGCCAATGTAAGTTAGGAACCAATCACATTCCAATGTCCCAAAATCACTAAGAAGACACCAGAGCTTATAAACGTGCAACGCTCGACTACTCTTTCTTAAATCCAGTGAAAGCTTTAGGGACAAATCAAAGTTGGCAGTCGACTCTCTCCATGAGCAAACAATAATTTTTTTCCTTTTCGGTTTTACGTTGGAGGCTCCAGTTACGGACAAAAAGTCCACATTAAGGCAGGTGCTTAACTGAAGTATAGAAACGATTATGAATGGGAAAAAGAAGAGACAAGGGGAAGCATTTGCGAATTTTGGAGTAAGTGAAAAACCTGTCTTTTAAGATGTACCAGGTCATAGTTATGGGAAAGACACGAGAAAGTAGAGAGTTCCAAAGCTTCGAGGTGTAGGGAAATGAACAGTTATCAAAACTGCCCATCCGTCAGCTGGCAATAGCCACACAATAATCGTGACGCAGCAGCTTGCCAAGGGTATTACGTGGTCTAGCTAGTAGTGCGGGCACACAAAACCAGCCAGCTCTCAGAAGCAAAAACCAAAGTAATACCTATAAAAGAGTGAAAGTAGCCAATATTACGGCGTAGGGTCAGTGGGTCAATATACAATGATAATGACAATAAATGTGTTCAATTGTGCTAACGCTTTTAGTCCCTCAAAAAGAAAAATATTATGTATTTGCACATTTTACTGTTTCACTGATTTGCTTTAGTGACTAATGAAACAACCCTCTCAATTTCACCAAATTTTTCGTACGAAAAATCACATTAATTTGTTTTGGGGAACAAAACTTCCTTGATTCCTATTATTAGCTGTTTTACTTCATCAAATTGCATAAATATATCTTCATTCAAAATTGGTCACTGGTTTCTTAAGTGACTTCTAAAGAACAGCTGTATTGACTCTTGTGAAAATCTGACATGATGACGAAATCTAACATCTAAATAACCCAGTAACGTTAAGCTCCCCATGATACAATGTGTTATACGCCACTTCTGTTGTGAGGTTTCATCTGTCTTGGCGATTACATAATCTCCCTAAGCCCTTGACCAAATCCTGACTACGCTCGAGGGAGGAGTGTATGTTCATATTATCATCATCTTGAATATCTCAAGGTGTTCAGATTTTTTCTATTGGTGGTTATATCTTGACGTTGATAGCATTAATGACTCTGCTACCTGAATGTCTGGTAACAAAATAGAATTTTCTTGAGCGACCTTGGTCTTGCTCAACTTACAATGGACCTGCAATGAACCGTAGCTGCGAAGCCTCATCCCAACAAAGCTGATCAACAGTAATTCCACCCGTCACATAGATACTGTGCATTCATCTGCAATGCTTATGTGTTATCATCTTACTACAGATAAGGCGAATGATGCCAAGGCGCCACTAAGAATTGGTCATCTTATCTTTTTAAGTTACTGATATATTTTCGGTAACAAGCAAATAGAAATATAATGCAAAAGTTAAAAGGAAACAATATTTTAACTCTTTTTTCATTCTTCCTTGTCTCATAGCTGCCATTTAAAAAGGAGAGTGGAGGTAATTACATTACTGCTACCTCGGTCAAAGGTAATAATATAAAGAAGGGAAACGTTATTTCTGCTTTAATCATTTTAAGTTTTTAATGCACCCAAAGACTAAGAAGTATGTTACGCCCCTACTTTAAATGAAAAAAAAATCACATACAATAAATTTCTGGTATATACATAATTAGTGGCAATAAAAAGACCAAATCAGACAACACTAAAGGTTATGCGGAGATAATAAAGATGATTATAAAAATACTAGGATGATGGTGAATATGATTACTGTGACGATTAAAAGTATAATAGTAAGAACTGTGAGGATTAATTTGGTAGCGGTGATTATCCCATCGATGATGATGGTTATATAAGTTCATAACAAAGCTCAAACACTATTTCATAATCCAATAACGCACTTTTGTAGTCTTTTTCATATGATGCATGTACTATACATGAATGCTGAAGAGTTAAATCCTGAAGGAACGATTCAGTGCTTTCTTGCCAATTATAACAACCCTCCCCAGTTATGCATCCATAACTACCGTATACTTGCCATTTTTCAATACCATAAAAAGTATCCCAAAAATATATTACGTAATCGTATTCTTAGCTCCTTTACCAGCTGTTTTGTTTCTTCATTAAAGATGTTCGCTACTTATGTTTACTTGCGGTCATTGGCTGTTTCGTGACCTAATTGTAATATGAAAATCGAATTTGTCGCCTGTAATTTCTATCGTAGCTCTGACGAATGTTTCTGTAAAACGGTACTCGATTCCTCTAGGCTACAGTACCAGTAGAAGTGGGCTTACGTGAGACTTCAAAGTTTGTACTTTATGCTAGGAAATTAAATGTTATGTAGAACCTTATCTAACGATGTAAGTAGCCAATCAAACCAGGATCTACCTCGAAACATAATTTAAACATGTGACCCGAAGACATGAACAAACTTGGCTAGGCAATTGAATGTTATCTAGAACCTTATCTAACGATGTAAGTAGTCAACCAAACCTAGTCCTACCTCGAAACTTACTTGCTAACAAGTGACCCGATGACTTAAACTAAGACTTAGTGTTGGCTAACGGCAGACCCATCTGAGGACTTAACCTAACGATCTAATCAGGGAATCAAACTTAATCAGAACCTAAACTAAAAAGTACCCTAGACGTTACCGTAGCGACTGAACAAGTCAACCCAAGGATCTAACATATAAACTTAACCTACACCAAGAATCATTCTACAGACCTAACCTAACCTGACCTAACCTAACCTAACCTACTCTAAGAATCATACTACAGACCTAACCTAACCTAACCTACTCCAAGAGTCATACTACAGACCTAGCCTAACCTAACCTACTCCAAGAATCATACTACAGACCTAACCTAACCTAACCTACTCCAAGAATCATACTACAGACCTAACCTAACCTAACCTACTCTAAGAATCATACTACAGACCTAACCTAACCTAACTTACTCCAAGAGTCATACTACAGACCTAGCCTAACCTAACCTACTCCAAGAATCATACTACAGACCTAACCTAACCTAACCTACTCCAAGAATCATACTACAGACCTAACCTAACCTAACCTACTCTAAGAATCATACTACAGACCTAACCTAACCTAACTTACTCCAAGAGTCATACTACAGACCTAGCCTAACCTAACCTACTCCAAGAATCATACTACAGACCTAACCTAACCTAACCTACTCCAAGAATCATACTACAGACCTAACCTAACCTAACTTACTCCAAGAGTCATACTACAGACCTAACCTAACCTAACCTACTCCAAGAGTCATACTACAGACCTAACCTAACCTAACCTACTCCAAGAATCATACTACAGACCTAACCTAACCTAACCTGCTCCAAGAATCATACTACAGACCTAACCTAACCTAACCTACTCCAAGAATCATACTACAGGACTAACCTAACCTACTCCAAGAATCATACTACAGACCTAACCTAACCTAACCTGCTCCAAGAATCATACTACAGACCTAACCTAACCTACTCCAAGAATCATACTACAGACCTAACGTTACCTAACCTACTCCAAGAATCATACTACAGACCTAACTTAACCTATCCTACTCCAAGAATCATACTACAGGACTAACCTAACCTACTCCAAGAATCATACTATAGACCTAACCTAACCTATCCCAACCTACTCCAAGAATCATACGACAGACCTAACCCACTCCAAGAATCGTACTGCAGACCTAACCTAACCTAACCTAACCTACTTCAAGAATCATACTACAGACCTGACCTAACCTAACCTAACCTAACCTAACCTACTCCAAGAATCATACTACAGACCTAACCTAACCTAACCTAACCTACTCCAAAAATCATACTAGACCTTTACCTAACCTAACCTAACCTACTCCAATAATCATACTACAGACCTAACTTAACCTAACCTACTCCAAGAATCATAATATAGACCCAACCTAACCTAACCTACTCCAACAATCATACTACAGACCTAACTTAACCTAACCTACTCCAAGAATCATAATATAGACCCAACCTAACCTAACCTACTCCAACAATCATACTACAGACCTAACTTAACCTAACCTACTTCAAGAATCACGCTACTGACCTAACCTAACCTAACCTACTCTAAGAATCATACTACAGACCTAACCTAACCTAACCTACTCCAAGAATCACACTACAGACCAAACCTACCCAAACCTAACCTACTCCAAGAATCATACTACAGACCTAACCTAACCTAACCTACTCCAAGAATCATACTACAGACCTATCCTAACCTAACCTAACCTACTCCAGGAATCATGCTAGATCTAACCTAACCTAACCTAACCTACTCCAATAATCACACTACAGAGCTAACTTAACCTAACCTACTCCAAGAATCATACTACAGACCTAACCTACCCTAATCTAACCTACTCCAAGAATCATACTACAGACCTAACCTAACCTAACCTACTCCAAGAATCATTCTTCAGACTTAATCTAACCTAACCTAACCTACTACAAGGATCATAATACACACCTAACCTAACTTAACCTATTCCCAGAATCATACTACAGACCTAACCCAACCTAGCCTAACCTACCGACTCCAACAATCATACTAATGACCTAACCTAACCTAACTTACTCCAAGAATAATACTACAGACCTAATCTAACTTAACCTAACCTAACCTACTACAAGAATCATACTACAGACCTAACCTAACTACTCCAAGAATCATACTACAGACCTAACATAACCTAACCTCCTCCAAAAATCATACTGCAGACCAAACGTATGACCTACCATACGGCAGCGATTAATCACAGACAAAGATTTCGCACGGGCTCTCCCGTGTTCGAATCCTGGGCGCAGCAGTCAGACCAGAGCTGAACCAGGTGTTCATTCTCTCCACGATGCTGGTTGATAATATGAGTCCAATCATAGAAATATCTTGATCACGCGCAAAATTGTGGGAGTATGTGATAGAATGTAAGAAAGTAAATTCTAGATTGATATGGGTAAAACTGGAAGTTGATGGAGAGAGATGGGTGATTATCGGTGCATATGCAAATGGGCATGAGAATAAAGATCATGAGAGGCAAGTGTTTTGGGAGCAGCTGAATGAGTGTGTTAGTGGTTTTGATGCACAAGACCGGGTTATAGTGATGGGTGATTTGAATACAAAGGTGAGTAATGTGGAAGTTGAGGGAATAATTGGTATACATGGGGTGTTAAGTGTTGTAAATGGAAATGGTGAAGAGCTTGTAGATTTATGTGCTGAAAAAGGACTGGTGATTGGGAATACGTGGTTTAAAAAGCGAGAAAAACATAAGTATACGTATGTAAATAGGAGAGATGGCCAGAGAGCGTTATTGGATTATGTGTTAATTAACAGGCGCGCGAAACAGAGGTTTGCGATGTTAATGTGCTGAGAAGTGCAACTGGAGGGATGTCTGACCATTATCTTGTGGAGGCGAAGGTGAAGATTTGTATGGGTTTTCAGAAAAGAAGAGAAAATGTTGGGGTGAAGAGAGTGGTGAGATTAAGTGAGCTTGGGAAGGAAACTTGTGTAAGGAAGTACCAGGAGAGACTGAGTACAGAATGAAAAAAGGTGGGAACAATGGAAGTAAGGGGAGTGGGGGAGGAATGGGATGTATTTAGGGAAGCAGTGATGGCTTGCGCAAAAGATGCTTGTGGCATGAGAAGCGTGGGAGGTGGGTTGATTAGAAAGGGTAGTGAGTGGTGGGATGAAGAAGTAAGATTATTAGTGAAAGAATAGAGAGAGGCATTTGGAAAAAATGCAAATGATTGGGAGATGTATAAAAGAAAGAGACAAGAGGTCAAGAGAAAGATGCAAGAGGTGAAAAAGAGGGCAAATGAGAGTTGGGGTGAGAGCGTATCATTAAATTTTAGGGAGAATAAAAAGATGTTCTGGAAAGAGGTAAATAAAGTGCGTAAGACGAGGGAGCAAATGGGAACTTCAGTGAAGGGGGTTAATGGGAAGGTGATAACAAGTAGTGGTGATGTGAGAAGGAGATGGAGTGAGTAATCTGAAGGTTTGTTGAATGTGTTTCATGACAGAGTGGCAGATATAGGGTGTTTTGGTCGAGGTGGTGTGCAAAGTGAGAGGGCTAGGGAAAATGATTTGGTAAACAGAGAAGAGGTAGTAAAAGCTTTGCGGAAGATGAAAGCCGGCAAGGCAGCAGGTTTGGATGGTATTGCAGTGGAATTTATTAAAAAAGGGGGTGACTGTATTGTTGACTGGTTGGTAAGGTTATTTGATGTATGTATGATTCATGGTGAGGAGCCTTAGGATTGGCGGAATGCTTGCATAGTGCCATTGTACAAAGGCAAAGTGGATAAGAGTGAGTGCTCAAATTACAGAGGTATAAGTTTGTTGAGTATTCTCGGTAAATGATATCGGAGGGTATTGATTGAGAGGGTGAAGGCATGTACAGAGCATCAGACTGGGGAAGAGCAGTGTGGCTTCAGAAGTGGTAGAGGATGTGTGGATCAGGTGTTTGCCTTGAAGAATTTATGTGAGAAATACTTAGAAAAACAAATGGATTTGTAGGTAGCATTTATGGATCTGGAGAAGGCATATGATAGAGTTGATAGAGATTCTCTGTGGAAGGTACTAAGGATATATGGTGTGGGAGGCAAGTTGTTAGAAGCAGTGAAAAGTTTTATCGAGGATGTAAGGCATGTGTACGTGTAGGAAGGGAGGAAAGTGATTGGTTCTCAGTGAATGTAGGTTTGCGGCAGGGGTGTGTGATGTCTCCATGGTTGTTTAATTTGTTTATGGATGGGGTTGTTAGGGAGGTGAATGCAAGAGTTTTGGAAAGAGGGGCAAGTATGGAGTCAGTTGTGGATGAGAGAGCTCGGGAAGTGAGTCAGTTGTTCTTCGCTGATGATACAGCGCTGGTGGCTGATTCGTGTGAGAAACTGCAGAAGATGGTGACTGAGTTTGGTAAAGTGTGTGAAAAAAGAAACTTGAGAGTAAATATGAATAAGAGCAAGGTTATTAAGTAAAGTAGGGTTGAGGGTCAAGTCAACTGGGAGGTAAGTTTGAATGGAGAAAAACTGGAGGAAGTGAAGTGTTTTAGATATCTGGGAGTGGATTTAGCAGCGGATGGAACCATGGAAGCGGAAGTGAATCATACGGTGGGGGAGGGGGCGAAAATTCTGGGAGCCTTGAAGAATGTGTGGAAGTCGAGTACATTATCTCGGGAAGCAAAAATAGGTATGTTTGAAGGAATAGTGGTTCCAACAATGTTGTATGGTTGCGAGGCGTGGGCTCTGGATAGAGTTGTGCGCAGGAGGGTGGATGTGCTGGAAATGAGATGTTTGAGGACAATATGTGGTGTAAGGTGGTTTGATCGAGTAAGTAATGTACGGGTAAGAGAGATGTGTGGTAATAAAAAGAGTGTGGTTGAGAGAGCAGAAGAGGGTGTTTTGAAATGGTTTGGTCACATGGAGAGAATGAGTGAGGAAAGATTGACCAAGAGGATATATGTGTCAGAGGTGGAGGGAACGAGGAGAAGTGGGAGACCAAATTTTAGGTGGAAAAATGGAGTGAAAAAGATTTTGAGTGATCGGGGCCTGAACATGCAGAAGGGTGAAAGGCGTGCAAGGAATAGAGTGAATTGGAACGATGTGGTATACCGTGGTCGACGTGCTGTCAATGGATTGAACCAGGGCATGTGAAGCGTCTGTGGTAAACCATGGGAAGTTCTGTGGGGCCTGGATGTGGAAAGGGAGCTGTGGTTTCGGTGCATTATTACATAACAGCTAGAGACTGAGTGTGAACGAATGGGGCCTTTGTTGTCTTTTCCTAGCGCTACCTCGCACACATGAGGGGGGAGGGGGTTGTTATTTCATGTGCGGCGAGGTGGCGATGAGAATGAATAAAGGCAGACAGTATGAATTGTGTACATGTGTGTATGTGTATATGTCTGTGTGTGTATATATATATATATATATATATATATATATATATATATATATATATATATATATATATATATATATATACGTTGAGATGTATGGGTAAGTATATTTGCGTGTGTGGACGTGTATGTATATACATATGTATATACAAAATGATATATATATATATATATATATATATATATATATATATATATTTTTTTTTTTCTTTTTTTTTTTGCCGCTGTCTCCCGCGTTTGCGAGGTAGCGCAAGGAAACAGACGAAAGAAATGGCCCAACTCACCCCCATACACATGTATATACATACGTCCACACACGCAAATATACATACCTACACAGCTTTCCATGGTTTACCCCAGACGCTTCACATGCCCCGATTCAATCCACTGACAGCACGTCAACCCCGGTATACCACATCGCTCCAATTCACTCTATTCCTTGCCCTCCTTTCACCCTCCTGCATGTTCAGGCCCCGATCACACAAAATCTTTTTCACTCCATCTTACCACCTCCAATTTGGTCTCCCTCTTCTCCTCCTTCCCTCCACCTCCGACACATATATCCTCTTGGTCAATCTTTCCTCACTCATTCTCTCCATGTGCCCAAACCATTTCAAAACACCCTCTTCTGCTCTCTCAACCACGCTCTTTTTATTTCCACACATCTCTCTTACCCTTACGTTACTTACTCGATCAAACCACCTCACACCACACATTGTCCTCAAACATCTCACTTCCAGCACATCCATCCTCCTGCGCACAACTCTATTCATAGCCCACGCCTCGCAACCATACAACATTGTTCGAACCACTATTCCTTCAAACATGCCCATTTTTGCTTTCCGAGATAATGTTCTCGACTTCCACACATTCTTCAAGGCTCCCAGAATTTTCGCCCCCTCCCCCACCCTATAATCCACTTCCGCTTTCATGGTTCCATCCGCTGCCAGATCCACTCCCAGATATCTAAAACACTTCACTTCCTTAGGTTTTTCTCCATTCAAACTCACCTCCCAATTGACTTGACCCTCAACCCTACTGTACCTAATAACCTTGCTCTTATTCACTTTCTTTCTTTCAAACTATTCGCCATTTCCCGCATTAGCGAGGTAGCGTTAAGAACAGAGGACTGGGCCTTGAGGGAATACCCTCACCTGGCCCAATTCTCTGTTCCTTCTTTTGGAAAAAAAAAAAAAAAAGAAAAAAAAAAAAAAAAACGAGAGGGGAGGATTTCCAGCCCCCCGCTCCCTCCCCTTTTAGTCGCCTTCTACGACACGCAGGGAATACGTGGGAAGTATTCTTTCTCACACACTTTACCAAACTCAGTCACCAGCTTCTGCAGTTTCTCACATGAATCAGCCACCAGCGCTTTATCATCAGCGAACAACAACTGACTCACTTTCCAAGCTCTCTCATCCCCAACAGACTTCACCTCCCTAACAACCCCATCCATAAACAAATTAAACAACCATGGAGACATCACACACCCCTGCCGCAAACCTACATTCACTGAGAACCAATCACTTTCCTCTCTTCCTACACGTACATATGCCTTACATCCTCGATAAAAACTTTTCACTGCTTCTAACAACTTGCCTCCCACACCATATATTCTTAATACCTTCCACAGAGCATCTCTATCAACTCTATCATATGCCTTCTCCAGATCCATAAATGCTACATACAAATCCATTTGCTTTTCTAAGTATTTCTCACATACATTCTTCAAAGCAAACACCTAATCCACACATCCTCTACCACTTCTGAAACCACACTGCTCTTCCCCAATCTGATGCTCTGTACATGCCTTCACCCTCTCAATCAATACCCTTCCATATAATTTACCAGGAATACTCAACAAACTTATACCTCTGTAATTTGAGCACTCACTCTTATCCCCTTTGCCTTTGTACAATGGCACTATGCACGCATTCCGCCAATCCTCAGGCACCTCACCGTGAGTCATACATACATTAAATAACCTTACCAACCAGTCAACAATACAGTCACCCCCTTTTTTAATAAATTCCACTGCAATACCATCCAAACCTGCTGCCTTGCCGGCTTTCATCTTCCGCAAAGCTTTTACTACCTCTTCTCTGTTTACCAAATCATTTTCCCTAACCCTCTCACTTTGCACACCATCTCGACCAAAACACCCTATATCTGCCACTCTATCATCAAACACATTCAACAAACCTTCAAAATACTCACTCCATCTCCTTCTCACATCACCACTACTTGTTATCACCTCCCCATTTGCCCCCTTCACTGAAGTTCCCATTTGCTCCCTTGTCTTACGCACTTTATTTACCTCCTTCCAGGACATCTTTTTATTCTCCCTAAAATTTAATGATACTCTCTCACCCCAACTCTCATTTGCCCTTTTTTTCACCTCTTGCACCTTTCTCTTGACCTCCTGTCTCTTTCTTTTATACGTCTCCCACTCAACTGCATTTTTTCCCTGCAAAAATCGTCCAAATGCCTCTCTCTTCTCTTTCACTAATACTCTTACTTCATCCCACCACTCACTACCCTTTCTAATCAACCCACCTCCCACTCTTCTCATGCCACGAGCATCTTTTTGCGCAATCCATCACTGATTCCCTAAATACATCCCATTCCTCCCCCACTCCCCTTACTTCCATTGTTCTCACCTTTTTCCATTCTGTACTCAGTCTCTACTGGTACTTCCTCACACAAGTCTCCTTCCCAAGCTCACTTACTCTCACCACCCTCTTCACCCCAACATTCACTCTTCTTTTCTGAAAACCCATACAAATCTTCACCTTAGCCTCCACAAGATAATGATCAGACATCCCTCCAGTTGCACCTCTCAGCACATTAACATCCAAAAGTCTCTCTTTCGCGCGCCTGTCAATTAACACGTAATCCAATAACGCTCTCTGGCCATCTCTCCTACTTACATAAGTATACTTATGTATATCTCGCTTTTTAAACCAGGTATTCCCAATCATCAGTCCCTTTTCAGCACACACATATATATATATATATATATATATATATATATATATATATATATATATATATATATATATTGGAGCTAGTGGGGAGGTGATAACAAGTAGTGGTGACGTGAGAAGGAGATGGAGTGAGTACTTTGAAGGTTTGTTGAATGTGTTTGATGATAGAGTGGCAGATATAGGGTGTTTTGGTCGAAGCGGTGTGCAAAGTGAGAGGGTTAGGGAGAATGATTTGGTAAACAGATTAAAGGTAGTAAAAGCTCTGCGGAAGATGAAAGCCGGCAAGGCAGTGGGTTTGGATGGTATTGCAGTGGAATCTATTAAAGAAAAGGGGGTGACTGTATTGTTAACAGGTTGGTTAGGTTGTTAAAGGTATGTATGAGTCATGGTGAGGTGCCTGAGGATTGGAGGAATGCTTGCATAGTGCCATTGTACTAAGGCAAAGGGGATAAGAGTGAGTGCTCAAATTACAGAGGTATAAGTTTGTTGAGTATTCCTGGTAAATTATATGGGAGTGTATTGATTGAGAGGGTGAAATCATGTACACAGGATCAGACTGGGGAAGAGCAGTGTGGTTTCAGAAGTAGTAGAGGATGTGTGGATCAGGTGTTTGCTTTGAGGAATGTATGTGAGAAATACTTAGAAAAGCCAAATGGATTTGTATGTAGCATTTATGGATCTGGAGAAGGTATATGATAGAGTTGATACAGATGCTCTGTGGATGGTATTAAGAATATATGGTGTAGGAGGCAAGTTGTTCGAAGCAGTGAAAAGTTTTTATCGAGGATGTAAGGCATGTGCACGTGTAGGAAGAGAGGAAAGTGATTGGTTCTCAGTGAATGTAGGTTTGCGGCAGGGGTGTGTGATGTCTCCATGGTTGTTTGATTTGTTTATGGATGAGGTTGTTAGGGAAGTGAATGCAAGAGTTTTGGAAAGAGGGGCAAGTATGGAGTCAGTTGTGGATGAGAGAGCTTGGGAAGTTAGTCAGTTGTTGTTCGCTGATGATACAATGCTGGTGGCTGATTCATGTGAGAAACTGCAGAAGCTGGTGACTGAGTTTGGTAAAGTGTGTGAAAGAAGAGAGTTAAGAGTAAATGTGAATAAGAGCAAGGTTATTAGGTAGAGTACGGTTAAGGGATAAGTCAACTGGGAGGTGAGTTTGAATGGAGAAAAACTGGAGGAAGTAAAGTGTTTTAGATATCTGGGAGTGGATCTGGCAGCGGATGGAACCATGGAAGCAGAAGTGAATCATAGGGTGGGGGAGGGGGCGAAAATTCTGGGAGGCTTGAAGAATGTTTGGAAGTCGAGAACATTATCTCGGAAAGCAAAAATGGGTATGTTTGAAGGAATAGTGGTTCCAACAATGTTGTATGGTTGCGAAGCGTGGGCTCTGGATAGAGTTGTGCGCATGAGGGTGGATGTGCTGGAAATGAGATGTTTGAGGACAATATGTGGTGTGAGGTGGTTTGATCGAGTAAGTAATGTAAGGGTAAGAGAGATGTGTGGAAATAAAAAGAGTGTGGTTGAGAGAGCAGAAGAGGGTGTTTTGAAATGGTTTGGTCACAAGGAGAGAATGAGTGAGGAAAGATTAGCCAAGAGGATATATGTGTCGGAGGTGGAGGGAACGAGGGCAAGTGGGAGACCAGATTGGAGGTGGAAAGATGGAGTGAAAAAGATTTTGAGTGATCGGGGTCTGAACATGCAGTAGGGTGAAAGGTGTGCAAGGAATAGAGTGAACTGGAACGATGTGGTATACCGGGGGCGACGTGCTGTCAATGGATTGAACCAGTGCATGTGAAGCGTCTGGGGTAAACCATGGAAACTTCTGTGCTGCCTGGATATGGAAAGGGAGCTGTGGTTTCGGTGCATTATTACATGACAGCTAGAGACTGAGTGTGAACGAATGGGGCCTTTGTTTTCTTTTCCTAGCGCTACCTCGTACACATGAGGGGGGGAGGGGGTTGTTATTCCATGTGTGGCGAGGTGGCGATGGGAATAAATAAAGACAGACTATGAATTATGTACATGTGTATATATGTATATGTCTGTGTGTGTATATATATGTATACATTGAGATGTATAGGTATGTGTATTTGCGTGTGTAGACGTGTATGTATATACATGTGTATGTAGGTGGGTTGGGCCATTCTTTCGTCTGTTTCTTGAGCTACGCTAGCGCGGGAGACAGCGATAAAGCAAAATGATAAAATAAGAATGAATATATATATATATATATATATATATATATATATATATATATATATATATATATATATATATATATACAGACAGTGCTTTTATACGAATAGAGGCAAAGAACTAAAAAGATCTGTGTAACATTGCTTAGAATTGGGTAAATCGCTCCACTCCTTGAATCCTCGCAACAAACCAAGACTGCCAGTTAAGGAATCAGTGACTTCAATTGCATTTCCTGTCTCTGTTGACCATTCCCACCTCTGCTGAAGTTTTCTCCTCTTAGCTGAATATTTTCCCTTTTAGCTGAATATTTCTGAAATATTTCCCGCCTTAAATAAACACTGGAGAGTTTAAAGTAAAGGTTAAAATCATCAAGATTTCCAGCTGAAGAAAAATATAGGTACAAAACACGTAACATTATTAGTCTTCCTATGACAGATAATCCTATTTCATATTCGTTAGTGTCTGCGTACAACGCAAGCAATGACAAGCAAACGTTCACTTCTCTCTCTAAATCTTCACACTTTTGTTGTTGCTATTACTCTCTTACTGCCTCAACACATGTGAGCTTCTGGTATCCAGTCTACTGACATACAGTCTTTATGTCACACATACTACTTGACAACATGTAACTCACAAGACTCATTCCTTTAAGAGTTTCCTGCAGTGAGTGCTACGTACTACACCTGCTTTAAGACAGAATTTCGTCTAAGCGCTCGTAGGTACCGACATATGTTTCCTATGCAACACAAAACAAAAATATGAAATGTAATTCATACCTCTGAATATTTACCATCCGTATAATACAACTCGACTCACGTTTTCTGTTTGTGATCAGTTTTTCATGTCACACACTTAGTGAAATTGTAGACTATTCATAAGTTATTGAAACATTTCAAGAAATCTAATAGATGCCTGCGATTAATTACGAGCAGATATTGACTGCCTTTTTTTGATGTGTGTTTTAATGCAGTACAAAGTAATGTCAAGGAAAAGAGAATAGTCATGGAGGTGCAACAGGTACAACCAAGTGACCCTCATATCGTGGTCGCTTACCTAAGGCTGACGTGTGTCTCAGGAAGGTAACTTGATCTCTTCCTTTCTCATTGATTCTCTTACGCTCTAGGGAATTTTACAGGAACGGTATCTACTTTGGTATCTGCACTAATCTTTATCTTTAAATATATACACGTGGACTGCTGCTGGCATGCAATCCACAAAGTCCACATTCTCCATATAACACATAACTGACCCAACTGTGTTCGTATCTACCTATTCTCAAGGAGAGCGCGACGCGGTAGATCTGCTTTTAAAGAACAGTGGCAAACTCTTAGAATTAACAAAGAATGTTCAAGGGGTGGAGTCCCATGAGTATAGAACCTCCTGCCCAAACTGTACAAAATGATTCATTACACATACAATACGTGAATATACCGCTAACATGCATTAGACTTACGACAATGAACAACTACTATTGTCTGTTTTGACTTACGATGATCCGGCCTGCTCTTTTGACTGAATCCCAACAAACAATATACTCAGTACCTCTTGGGGCTGTCTCCACACTCATTATCTTCCTAAGATTAGAGACTGTATAGATAACGCCCTTGGTAACACGAACTCGGTGACCTCTACGTTACTCGATCTTAAGGAGGAAACCTGTTCGTCTGTTATAATGAAATGACACGGTATCGCTATCACCTATAGAGAAAGGACTGAGACACACTCAAACCTTTAAAGAAGGAAATATGAATAGACACATAATTTCACAACGAAAAAGTTTTTCTTTCCTCTGAAACGAGCAAATGAACTGATCTATAACTGGTACAGCACTAAGATATTTGCATCCCGAAGTACAAAGCTGTTTTTATGCACAATATTCATCGTTTAAACACACAATATGCAGTTCCTTCTATATTCAGAACATAACAAAGCAGATCATCAGTACGTACATTACCCACTGTGAATAATCAGAAAAAAATGTGTACAATAGGCAGCGGTAGATGGACAGTGGATCACTGCGCTGCCAAGCGTGCGTCACTGACCACAGTATATGTACAACTGTCGCTTCAGCCTTCGCTCTTCTCAGCCAAGTGTCCAGCCAGCTCTCATAACTGCCCATCACCATCCTTTCATAATGTGTTCTGACTTCACTTTTACTTATTAAAGTATCGGTGACTGAACAACTCACGTAAAGCGTAGCTCGTATTTGATTCGGGTACGGAGTGATATGAAACTAAAAGATGGTTTGGACAATCAACGGAATTATATGTTTTCTAAACTGTATTGGTGCAATACATTACAGATTATATAACACTTGTTTGCTGAACCACACGTGGAAGAACACAGCAAGCAACTGTACTGTTTTTACACAAGTTAATCTATATCATCATTACGTATTGGAAAATACAGCCCACAACCTCACTGCCACATACCCTGGTTTACTAATACAAATAATCCAAGTTAAGCTGAAGAGAAAAGACTTTTAAAAGCAGTTCAGTAGTTATGAAAAAGCCTCACATCCTCACTATGGTAGTCCACCGTGGAACAAACTACATTAATAAGCAAGAGGCACTGCGTTACCTGATGAATATCATGACATGAAAGTTAACAAAAAAAGTTCATTTATTAGATGAATGTGCCATGCATGATACTGTCCACCAAATACGTAAATGTAAAAATTTGAACTTATTAAAAGAAGATCAATTTGCAGAAATATATAGATATCAAAATCTGAGCTTTCTGTTGCATAAGAAAGTTTTTCTTGATTAGGATATCAATATGGAAATTTATGCAACCACATTTACCATGACAACATGAATGTGCCCAAAGACCAGCGCGGGGTCGACATACGTTCCGCATACATACACTCCAGGTCTCTGGTGGTACAAAAATAAGATAGAGATGGTCATCACATTATCTAATGATCCGGCTGCCACTATCCTGTCATCGTGGTAATCTGACTTTATCTAATGCATAAAGACTCGAAGAAGATAACTGATGGATATTCTCATCCCATATTAATGACCCACTAACTGGGACCCGTCACGACTGGGTCTTTCACAAAAAACAAAACGAGAGTCACACTTGTATCCTATTTCGAAATATTTTTATGACTACTACTACACTGAACAATGATAACATATCATGAAATTAAATCTCATTATCTTTAGAATTATCATTTCATTACTCTTAAACCAATTCAACAGCCACTTTCGCAACACTTCATTGTTTTCGCTGTCTCAACAGACGGAGGTTGTCGGATTCATTTTTCTCTGCTACGAGCGATATCAGCTAAACTTACTACGACAGCGAACTATATAAATTTTCACAAACATATACGCAACTTACTGAGAAAAGCATCTAATTACAGCAGGAAAACAGTCTCAAAGCCATTAGAGCCATCTCCCTAACCTTGGAGTAGGTTGGGGCGAAGCTTCCCTGTTCCATGATGGAGTGTATGGAGCGCGGGGGCCTCCTTCCTCATAGCAACCTAGATGGAGAAACGAGTCGCCTTTCACTGTAGGTAAGGACTGGCTGGCTCGAGACTCAGGTGACCGACACCTGACCTGGAGATAATGCCATACCAACAACGCCGCACCCATACCACTTCAACTCGACCCTCCTCCTAACCTCAATATTGTAACTTTCTTTAAGATATAAGATATTGGATATATATTCGTTATTTTTTTACGACAACCAGTTTGTAAAAAAAAAAGGATCAGCTCGAATGGGTTGATCCTCAGTAATCTAACCATAACGAAACTAACCAAACATAAACTTTTACAGAAAGTCGCAATCGTTTTTACGGAAGAACAACCAGTTTGAGAGAGAAAAAGGAACTTTATTTCACCATCCCAAATGTCTCTGTATACTGAGCTTTGTTTCTATGTGATAGTGAATAATATAATCAGGTTGTGCGCATTTGTTTGTTCATGTGTTCACGGTGGCACAAGCAAGAGTTGACAGGTCTCGCTTGGCCTAACTCAGTGTATTTAGTGATGGACTTCCTATATTCTTACCTCGTTTAATATTGTTCTTCTGTGTTTTTCTTTAACTTTAAGGTTTTCTATATTTTTGTTTCCATATTCTTTTGTATTTAGATTGTAACACATACTACCCTTCATGATACTGTTAATTTATATCACTTTCAGGGTTTTCCTTATTTTTATGTGCTATGTGCAGTGTTATTTTTTTTCCGAGTGTGTTCCTTACGTACATATATATATGTATATATATATATATATATATATATATATATATATATATATATATATATATATATATATATATATATATATATATTCCTTGTTCCATCATGGAACAGGGAAGCTTCGCCCCAACCTACTCCAAGGTTTGCATTTTACGCATCGTATCCAATTTTATGGAGAATTTTTCCTCTTTTTTGTAGATTTCTGATGATGCTTCTGTGAAGGCAAAAGCTTGAGTGAAATAGAATGGATATTTTTAGACAACTGGTGTTTGAGCACAACCTAACGGTAGAAGAATACTGAGAAAATCAGAGAACATGAGAAAAGAGATTGATAACTAAATATATTGTCGTATTCAATTCTATGTGCATATATATATATATATATATATATATATATATATATATATATATATATATATATATATATATATATATTTTTTTTTTTTTTTTTTTTTGCCGCTGTCTCCCGGGTTTGCGAGGTAGCGCAAGGAAACAGACGAAAGAAATGGCCCAACACACCCCCATACACAATGTATATACATACACGTCCACACACGCAAATATACATACCTATACATCTCAAGGTACACATATATATACACACACAGACACATACATATATACCCATGCACACAATTCACACTGTCTGCCTTTATTCATTCCTATCGCCACCTCGCCACACATGGAATACCAACCCCCTCCCCCCTCATGTGTGCGAGGTAGCACTAGGAAAAGACAACAAAGGCCCCATTTATTCACACTCAGTCTCTAGCTGTCATGCAATAATGCCCGAAACCACAGCTTCCTTTCCACATCCAGGCCCCACACAACTTTCCATGGTTTACCCCAGACGCTTCACATGCCCTGATTCAATCCACTGACAGCATGTCAACCCCGGTATACCACATCGATCCAATTCACTCTATTCCTTGCCCGCCTTTCACCCTCCTTCATGTTCAGGCCCCGATCGCACAAAATCTTTTTCATTCCATCTTTCCACCTCCAATTTGGTCTCCCACTTCTCGTTCCCTCCACCTCTGACACATATATTCTCTTTGTCAATCTTTCCTAACTCATTCTCTCCATGTGACCAAACTATTCAAAAAATACCCTCTTCTGCTCTCTCAACCACGCTCTTTTTATTTCCACACATCTCTCTTACCCTTACGTTACTTACTCGATCAAACCACCTCACACCACACATTGTCCTCAAACATCTCATTTCCAGCACATCCACCCTCCTGTGCACAACTCTATCCATAGCCCACGCCTCGCAACCATACAACATTGTTGGAACCACTATTCCTTCAAGCATACCCATTTTTGCTTTCCGAGATAATGTTCTCGACTTCCACACATTCTTCAAGGCTCCCAGAATTTTCGCCCCCTCCCCCACCCTATGATTCACTTCCGCTTCCATGGTTCCATCCGCTGCCAGATCCACTCCCAGATATCTAAAACACTTTACTTCCTCCAGGTTTCTCCATTCAAACTTACCTCCCAATTGACTTGACCCTCAACCCTACTGTACCTAATAACCTTATATATATATATATATATATATATATATATATATATATATATATATATATATATATATATATATATATATATACATCCCTTGAGCTTCGTTTCACTCAGAGCCAAAACATCCAGGTTCCTTTCCTCAAACATAGGACCTATCTCTCCTTTTTTCTTATCTTGGTTACATCCATACACATTTAGACACCCCAATCTGAGCCTTCGAGGAGGATGAGCACTCCCCGCGTGACTCCTTCTGTTTCCCCTTTTAGAAAGTTAAAATACAAGGAGGGGAGGGTTTCTAGCCCCCACTCCCGTCCCCTTTAGTCGCCTTCTACGACAAGTGAAGAATGCGTGGGAAGTATTCTTTCTACCCTATCCCCAGGGATAGGGTTTGGGATTGTCTTGGGAGTGAAGTCAGGGGTTAGTGAGAGGACAAGAGCAAGGAAAGGAGTAGCACTACTCCTGAAACAGGAGTGGTGGGAGTGTGTGATAGAGTGTAAGATATTAAACTCTAGATTGATATGCGTAAAAATGAAAGTTGATGGAGAGAGATGGGTGATTATTGGTGCATATGCACCTGGGCATGAGAAGAAAGATCATGAGAGACGATTGTTTTGGGAGCAGCTGAATGAGTGTGTTAGTGGTTTTCATGCACGAGACCGGGTCTCAGTGATGGATGATCTGAATGCAAAGGTGAGTTATGTGGCAGTTGAGGGAATAATTGGTATACATGGGGTGTTCAGTGTTGTAAATGGAAATGGTGAGGAGCTTGTAGATTTATGTGCTGAAAAAGGACTGGTGATTGGGAATTCCTGGTTTAAAAAGCGAGATATACATAAGTATACGTATGTAAGGAGGAGAGATGGCCAGAGAGCATTATTGGATTACGTGTTAATTGATAGGCGCGCAAAAGTGAGACTTTTGGATGTTAATGTGCTGAGAGGTACAACTGGAGGGATGTCTGATCATTATCTTGTGGAAGCGAAGGTGAAGATTTGTAGAGGTTTTCAGAAAAGAAGAGAGAATGTTGGGGTGAAGAGAGTGGTGAGAGTATGTGAGCTTAGGAAGGGGACTTGTGTGAGGAAGTACCAGGAGACACTGAGTACAGAATGGAAAAAGGTCAGAACAAAGGAGGTAAGGGGAGTGGGGGAGGAATGGGTTGTATTTAGGGAAGCAGTGATGGCTTGCGCAAAAGATGCTTGTGGCATGAGAAGAGTGGGAGGTGGGTTGATTAGAAAGGGTATTGAGTGGTGGGATGAAGAAGTACGATTGTTAGTGAAAGAGAAGAGAGAGGTATTTGGACGATTTTTGCAGGGAAAAAATGCAAATGAGTGGGAGATGTATAAAAGAAAGGGACAGGGAGTCAAGAGAAAGGTGCAAGAGGTGAAAAAGAGGGCAAATGAGAATTGGGGTGAGAGAGTATCATTAAATTTTTTGAAAGGAGGTAGAGAAAGTGCGTAAGACAAGGGAACAAATGGGAACCTCAGTGAAGGGGGCTAATGGGGAGGTGATAACAAGTAATAGTGATGTGAGAATTGTGAGAAGGAGATGGAGTGAGTATTTTGAAGGTTGGTTGAATGTGTTCGATGATAGAGTGGCAGATATAGGGTGTTTTGGTCGAGGTGGTGTGCAAAGTGAGAGGGTTAGGGAAAATGATTTGGTAAACAGAAAAGAGGTAGTAAAAGCTTTGCGGAAGATGAAAGCTGGCAAGGCAGCAGGTTTGGATGGTATTGCAGTGGAATTTATCAAAAAAAGGGGGTGACTGTATTGTTGACTGGTTGGTAAAGTTATTTAATATAAGTATGATTCATGGTGAGATGCCTGAGAATTGGCGGAATGCTTGCATAGTGCCATTGCACAAAGGCAAAGGGGACAAAGGTGAGTGCTCAAATTACAGATGTATAAGGTTGTTGAGTATTTCTGGGAAATTATGTGGGAGGGTATTGATTGAGAGGGTGAAGGAATGTACAGAGCATCAGACTGGGGAAGAGCAGTGTGGTTTCAGAAGTGTTAAAGGATGTGTGGATCAGGTGTTTGCTTTGAAGAATGTATGTGAGAAACACTAAGAAAAGCAAATGGATTTGTATGTACCATTTATGAATCTGGAGAAGGCATATCATAGAGTTGACAGAGATGCTCCGTGGAAGGTATTAAGAATACATGGTGTAGGAGGCAAGTTGTTAGAAGCAGTGAAAAGTTTTTATCGAGGATGTAAGGCATGTGTACGTGTCGGAAGAGAGATAAGTGATTGGTTCTCAGTGAATGTAGGTTTGCGGTAGGGGTGTGTGATGTCCATGGTTGTTTAATTTGTTTATGGTTGGGGTTGTTAAGGAGGTGAATGCAAGAGTTTTGGAAAGAGGGGCAAGTATGCAGTCTGTTGGGGATGAGAGAGCTTGGGAAGTGTGTCAGTTGTTGTTCGCTGATGATACAGCGCTGGTGGCGGATTCAAGTGAGAAACTGCAGAAGCTTGTGACTCAGTTTGGTAAAGTGTGTGAAAGAAGAAAGCTGAGAGTAAATGTGAATAAGAGCAACGTTATTAAGTACAGTACGGTTGAGGGTCAAGTCAATTGGGAGGTAAGTTTGAATGGAGAAAAACTGGAGGAAGTGAAGTGTTTTAGATATCTCGGAGTGGATTTGGCGGCGGATGGAACCATGGAAGCGGAAGAGAATCATAGGGTGGGGTAGAGGGCGAAAATTCTGGGAGCTTTGTAGAATGTGTGGAAGTCGAGAACTTTATCTTGGAAAGCAAAAATGGGTATGTTTGAAGGAATAGTGGTTCCAACAATGTTATATGGTTGCGAGGCGTGGGCTATGGATAGAGTTGTGCGCAGGAGGGTGGGTGTGCTGGAAATGAGGTGCTTGAAGACAATATGTGCTGTGAGGTGGTTTGATCGAGTAAGTAATAATAGGGTAAGAGAGATGTGTGGTACTAAAAAGAGTGTGGTTGAGAGAGCAGAAGAGGGTGTTTTGAAATGGTTCGGTCACATGGAAAGAATGAGTGAGGAAAGATTGACTCAGAGGATATATGTGTCAGAGGTGGAGGGAACGAGGAGAAGTGGGAGACCGAACTTGAGGTGGAAAGATGGAGTGAAAAAGATTTTGAGTGATCGGGGCCTGAACATGCAGTAGGGGGAAAGGTGTGCAAGGAACAGAGTGAATTGGAACGATGTGGTATACCGGGGTCAACGTGCTGTCAATGGATTGAACCAGGGCATGTGAAGCGTCTGGGGTAAACCATGGAAAGTTCTGTGGGGCCTGGATGTGGAAAGGGAGCTGTGGTTTCGGTGCATTATTACATGACAGCTAGAGACTGAGTGTAAACGAATGTGGCCTTTGTTGTCTTTTCCTTGGGCTACCTCGCACACATGAGGGGGGAGGGGGTTGTTATTTCATATGTGGCGAGGTGGCGATGGGAATGAAAAAAGGCAGACAGTATGAATTATGTACATATGTATGTATGTATGTATGTATATGTCAGTGTGTGTATATATATGTGTACATTGAGATGTATAGGTATGTATATTTGCGTGTGTGACGTGTATGTATATACATGTGTATGTGGGCGGGTTGGGCCATTCTTTCGTCTGTTTCCTTGCGCTACCTCGCTAACGCGGGAGACAGCGACAAAGCAAAATAAATATAAATTGAATATATATATATATATATATATATATATATATATATATATATATATATATATATATATATATATATGTATATATATATATATATATATATATATATATATATATATATATATATATATATATATATATATAATATATATATATATATATATATATATATATATGTATATATTTATATATATATATATATATATATATATATATATATATATATATATATATATATATATAAATATGTATATTTTTCATACTATTCGCCATTTCCCGGATTAGCGAGGTAGCGTTAAAAACAGAGGACTGGGCCTTTGAGGGAATATCCTCACATGGCCACCTTCTCGGTTCCTTGTTTTGGAAAATTTAAAAAAAAAAAAGAGGGGAGGAATTCCAGCCCCCCGCTCCCTTCCCTTTTAGTCGTCTTCTACGACACGCAGGGAATACGTGGGAAGTATTCTTTCTCCCCTATCCCCAGGGATAATATATATAGCGCTACCTCGCACACATGAGGGAGGAGGGGGATGGTATTCCATGTGTGGCGAGGTGGCAATGGGAATGAATAAAGGCAGACAGTGTGAATTGTGTGCATTGGTAAATATGTATGTGTCTGTGTGTGTATATATATATGTGTACATTGAGATGTATAGGTATTTATATTTGCGTGTGTGGACGTGTATGTATGTACATGTGTATGGGGGTGAGTTGGGCCATATCTTTCGTCTGTTTCCTTGCGCTACCTCGCAAACGCGGGAGACAGCGACAAAGGAAAATAGATGAATATATATATATATATATATATATATATATATATATATATATATATATATATATATATATATTAGAAATACTTAGGAAAGCAAATGGATTTGTATGTAGCATTTATGCATCTGGAGAAGGCATATGATAGAATTGATAGAGATGCTCTGTGGAAGGTATTAAGAATATATGGTGTGGGAGGCAAGTTGTTATAAACAGTGAAAAGTTTTTATCGAGGATGCAAGGCATGTGTACGTGTAGGAGGAGAGGAAAGTGATTGTCTCTCAGTGAATGTTGGTTAGTGGCAGGGGTGTGTGATGTCTCCGTGGTTGTTTAATTTGTTTATGGATGTGTTTGTTAGGGAGGTGAATGCAAGAGTTTTGGAAAGAGGGGCAAGTATGCAGTCTGTTGTGGATGAGAGAGCCTGCGAAGTGAGTCACTTGTTGTTCACTGATGATACAGCGCTGGTAGCGGATTCATGTGAGAAACTGCAGAATCTGGTGACTGAGTTTGGTAAAGTGTTTAAAAGAAAGCTGAGAGTAAATGTGAATAAGAGCAAGGCTATTATCTGCAGTAGGGTTGAGGGACAAGTCAATTGGGAGGTAAGTTTGAATGGAGAAAACTGGAGGAAGTGAAGTGTTTTAGATACTGAGAGAAGATTTGGCAGCGGGTGGAACCATGGAATCGGAGGTGAATCATAGGGTGGCGGAGGGGGCGAAAGTTCTGGGAGCGTTGAAGAATGTGTGGAAGTCGAGTTTTACGGAGGAGGGTGGTTGTGCTGGAAATGGGATGTTTGAGGACAAAATGTGGTGTGAGGTGGTTTGATAGAGTAAGTAATAAAAGCGTAAGAGAGATGTGTGGTAATAAAAAGAGGGTCTTTGAGAGAGCAGAAGAGGGTGTTTTGAAATGGTTTGGTAACATGGATAGAATGAGTGACGAAAGATTGACCAAGAGAATATATGTGTCAGAGGTGGAGGGAACGAGGAGAAGTGGGAACCAAATCCACTCCCAGATATGTAAATCACTTCGCTTTCACCAGTTTTTCTCCATTCAAACTTACCTCCCAGTTGACTTGTCCCTCAACCTTACTGTACCTAATAACCATAATCCTATTCACATTTACTCTCAGCTTTCTTCTTTCACACACTTTACCAAACTCAGTCACCAGTTTCTGCAGTTTCTTAACAGAATCAGGCACCAGCGATGTATCATCAGCGAACAACAACTGACTCACTTCCCAAGCTCTCTCATCCATAACACACTGCATACTTGCCCCCTCTCTCCAAAAAACTCTTGCATTCACCTCCCTAACAACCCCATCCATAAACTTATTAAACAACCATGGAGACATCACGCACCCCTACCGCAAACCAACACTCGCTGAGAACCAATCACTTTCCTCTCTTCCTACACGTACACATGCCTTACATTCTCGATAAAAACTTTTCACTGTTTCTAGCAATTTGCCTCCCACACTATATATTCTTGATACTTTCCACAGAGCATCTCTATCAACTCTATCATATGCCTTCTCCAGACTCATAAGTGCTGCACACAAATCCATTTGCTTTTCTAAGTATTTCTCACATATATTCTTCAAACCAAACACCTGATCCACAAACCCTCTACCATTTCTGAAACTCCACTGCTCTTCCCCAATCTGATGCTCTGTACATGCCTTCACCCTCTCAACCAATACCCTCCCATACAATCTCCCAGGAATACTCAACAAACTTATACTTATGTAATTTGAACGCTCACCTTTATCATCTTTGCCTTTAAACATTGGCACTATGCATGCATTCCGCCAGTTCTCAGGCACCTCACCATGAGATATACATACAGTAAATATCCTTACAACCCAGTCAACAACACAGTCACCCCCTTTTCTAATATTTTCCACGGCAATGCCATCCAAACCCGCCGCCTTGCCGACTTTCATCTTCCGCAAAGCTTTCAATACCTTTTCTCTGTTTACAAAATCATTCTCCCTAACGCTCTTACTTTGCACACCACCTCGACTAAAACACCCTGTATCTGCCACTGTGTCATCTAAAACATTCAACAAACCTTGAAAATACTCACTCCATCTCCTCACATCACCACTACTTGTTATTACCTCCCATTAGCCCCCTTCACCGATGTTCCCATTTGTTCTCTTGTCTTACGCGCTTTATTTACCTCCTTCCAAAACATCCTTTTGTTCTCCCTAAAATTTAATGATATTCTCTCACCCCAACTCTCATTTGCCTTCTTTTTCACCTCTTGCACCTTTCTCTTGACCTCCTGCCTCTTACTTTTATACATCTCCCAGTCATTTGCACTATTTTTTTTGCTAAAATCGTCCAAATGGCTCTCTCTTCTCTTTCACTAATAATCTTACTTTATCCCACCACTCACTACCCTTTCTAATCTGCCCACCACCCATTCTTCTCATGCTACAAGCATCTTTTGCGCAAGCCATCACTGCTTCTTTATATACATCCCATTTCTCCCCCATTCACCTTACGTCCTTTGCTCTCACCTTTTTCCATTCTACACTCAGTCTCTCTTGGTACTTCCTCACACAAGTCTCCTTCCCAAGGTCACTTACTCTCACCCCTCTCTTCACATCAACATTCTTTCTTCTTTTCTGAAAAGCTCTACAAATCTTCACCTTCGCCTCCACAAGATAATGATCAGACATCCCTCCAGTTGCACCTCTCAGCACATTAACATCCAAAAGTCTCTCTTTCTCGAGCCTATCAATTAACATGTAATGCAATAACGCTCTCTGGCCATTTCTCCTACTTACATGATTTTTAAACCAGGTATTCCCAATCACTAGTCCTTCTTCAGCACACAAATCAGAAGCTCTTCACCATTTCCATTCACAACACTGAACACCCCATGTACACAAATTATTCCCTCAACTGCCACATTACTCACCTTTGCATTCAAATCACCCATCACTATCACCCGGTCTCCTGCATCAAAACTACTAACACACTCATTCAGCTGCTCCCAAAACACTTGCCTCTCATGATCTTTCTTCTCATGCCCAGGTGCATAGGCACCAATATATAGAGTGTCAGGTACCCGTTTTACCGACGAACCCCTAGGGGTGGATGAACAGTTGGGTAAATTGTGGGCCGACTGCTGCAACCAGGATTTGAACCTATGTGTTCGATCCTGGACGGCCAGTGAATGTCTCACTGTCAGGAACGTTTACCGCTACAACACGGACGTCCATTTCATATATTCTCTAGCAATACGTTATAAACCTACGATAAAGCTTGGAAAACACACAGCAGAAACTACTACAACGGATGACTAAATACGTCATAAGTTCAGCCCAATCTCAATTTCAGACTATGGTTTGTAAAGCGTTGGAGTATGATCTGAACTCGATGTATACAATACAGGTTTAGGTATACCTTTTGAGCACGATGGTCAGTATTACCTTTGGTTATCTGACATGACTTAACCCTTGAAGGTCAAGTCATATGTCATACCAATATACATACCCAAGGATCGTAACACCACGCTTAAAGGGGTTGGAATACATGGTCCTGGAGGTAAGAAAGAGCTCACAACGAAGGCAACTTAGGGAGGAGAGCCACTCACCATTACGCAACCTGTGATCTTTCTGGGCACGTGTGGCTGACACGTTCACGCGGTGTGTGTGTGTGTGTGTGTGTGTGTGTGTGTGTGTGTGTGTGTGTGTGTGTGTGTGTGTGCATTCTACCGGGCTCCGCCTGCTGGAGGTTACACCACCGGTGAAGAGTCATCTTTGGCGACGCTGTGTCGTCGAGAGTACAGTGTCTACAGGGAACATCTCACTCTATCATTTCCCTGCTGCTTGAAGCACCACAGCCTTGGAGCTACATGAGCCCCTGGAAATGATGTGCTGGAGTAACTCTAAAACACGTTTAAAAAAAGAGGTCTTAAGGCAATTGACACCAGTTTTGGACAAGAAAAAGGAGTTCTTAGTCTCCTTTACGAACAAATCATCCACTCCACCCTAAACTATGCCTCACCCGTTTAGTCTCCACTCTTTGAAAAGTAAGTGTAATACCACAAACCACACAAGACAGGACGTCATCAACAATCAATGGCTGCTTAGCAAACATAAACATTCAATACCTGCACAATAAAGAAAAAATACTTGGACTAAAATCTCACCTGAAATGCTTAGCACTCAGTTCTATGCAACGACACTAGACTCTTCCTACCCAAGCCACTTCATAACCAACAAGAATCCCCAAAGTAAAGATAAAATTATCATCCATGATTCAGCCTTCAACATCCTATATTTACAGAAATTCCTTCCACAGCAAACACGACAACGACAAAGCATATAAACATTTAACAATTTGACGAGAACTACACAAACGCTATCTCGACCCAGTCTTACAAACTCCACTCCACCAAACACTTTTTAAAACTGCATCCCTCAGGCATGTAAGAGTTATTTTTTCTCGTCTGCATTGCGGACAACATCCATCACCCCAACATAATAAACACTGATTTACCAAATGATAAAGATCCTCATTCCTAAGATGCAACTTTCATACTGAAGACAATGAACATTTGATCTTCCTATACTCACCTCACACAAACATACACATATCGCCATTTTTCTTGACCTGTGGTTCCGCTCAGTGGACGACGAAGCTAGTCTTCTAAGTCCTGCGGGTGCCCATGACCCCAAACTTACGAATCTGGTGAAAAGCCGTGTCGCCCTGTCGTGCTTAAGGGTCGTACCATTGTGATCAAGGGTTGTACTTCAGTGTTTAAAGAGTTAGAAAAAAAAAAACACTACGGTATATCCAGTGCCATACTAATAACAATAATCACAAAATTAATTTTTTCTAAGGCATAAACATCTGAACCAGTATTGCTCTGTAAGTCAAACGGATTGACTGACCAGCTCTGGGAAAGTTCTACGTCCTTTTGCAGATAAGGAACGTTCGATGTTGTACTCTCAAGTAGCTGATAGCTGTCCAAAAGTACCACTCGAATGAATGGTAAATGACCTCCAGTACACATGGGTCCAGTCAAGTGGGTGTCATCTCTAGTAGACTAGGGGGACCTAAATGTCCCCATTTCACAGTCGACGTTCAGCATTATCGGCTAAGCTGTTAAGCTGTCACTCTGGCTGATACGGAAAAGCCAGAGAGAGGGGCCGAGTGAGGATATTCCCTCTAAGGTTCAGTCCTCTGCTTTATAGCTATCTCGCTAACGTAGGAAGTTACTAATATCTATGAGAGAATTATATATATATATATATATATATATATATATATATATATATATATATATATATATATATATATATATATATATATATATATATATGTATATATATATATATATTTTTTTTTTTTTTTTTTTTGCTTTGTCGCTGTCTTCCGCGTTTGCGAGGTAGCGCAAGGAAACAGACGAAAGAAATGGCCCAACCCACCCCCATACACATGTATATACATACGTCCACACACGCAAATATACATACCTACACAGCTTTCCATGGTTTACCCCAGACGCTTCACATGCCCTAATTCAATCCACTGACAGCACGTCAACCCCGGTATACCACATCGTTCCAATTCACTCTATTCCTTGCCCTCCTTTCACCCTCCTGCATGCTCAGGCCCCGATCACTCAAAATCTTTTTCACTCCATCTTTCCACCTCCAATTTGGTCTCCCACTTCTCCTCGTTCCCACCACCTCCGACATATATATCCTCTTGGTCAATCTTTCCTCACTCATTCTCTCCATGTGCCCAAACCATTTCAAAACACCCTCTTCTGCTCTCTCAACCACGCTCTTTTTATTTCCACACATCTCTCTTACCCTTACGTTACTTACTCGATCAAACCACCTCACACCACACATTGTCCTCAAGCATCTCATTTCCAGCACATCCATCCTCCTGCTCACAACTCTATCCATAGCCCACGCCTTGCAACCATACAACATTGTTGGAACCACTATTCCTTCAAACATACCCATTTTTGCTTTCCGAGATAATGTTCTCGACTTCCACACATTCTTCAAGGCTCCCAGGATTTTCGCCCCCTACCCCACCCTATGATCCACTTACGCTTCCATGGTTCCATCCGCTGCCAGATCCACTCCCAGATATCTAAAACACTTTACTTCCTCAGTTTTCTCCATTCAAACTTACCTCCCCATTGACTTGACCCTCAACCCTACTGTGCCTAATTACCTTGCTCTTATTCACATTTACTCTTAACTTTCTTCTTTCCACACACTTTACCAAACTCAGTCACCAGCTTCTGCAGTTTCTCATCATGAATCAGCCACCAGCGCTGTATCATCAGCGTACAACAACTGACTCACTTCCCAGCTCTCCCATCCCCAACAGACCTCACACTTGCCCCTCTTCCAAAACTCTTGCATTCACCTCCCTAACAACCCAATCCATAAATAAATTAAACAACCATGGAGACATCACACACCCCTGCCGCAAACCTAATTCACTGAGAACCAATCAGTTTCCTCTCTTCCTACACGTAACACATGCCTTACATCCTCGATAAAAACTTTTCACTGCTTCTAACAACTTGCCTCCCACACCATATCTTCTTAATACCTTCCATAGAGCATCTCTATCAACTCTATCATATGCCTTCTCCAGACTCATAAGTGCTGCACACAAAATCCATTTGCTTTTCTAGTATTTCTCACATATATTCTTCAAACCAAACACCTGATCCACAAACCCTCTACCATTTCTGAAACTCCACTGCTCTTTCCCCAATCTGATGCTCTGTACATGCCTTCACCCTCTCAACCAATACCCTCCCATACAATCTCCCAGGAATACTCAACAAACTTATACTTATGTAATTTGAACGCTCACCTTTATCATCTTTGCCTTTATACAATGGCACTATGCATGCATTCCGCCAGTTCTCAGGCACCTCACCATGAGATATACATACAGTAAATATCCTTACAACCCAGTCAACAACACAGTCACCCCCTTTTCTAATATTTTCCACGGCAATGCCATCCAAACCGCCGCCTTGCCGACTTTCATCTTCCGCAAAGCTTTCAATACCTTTTCTCTGTTTACAAAATCATTCTCCCTAAGCTCTTACTTTGCACACCACCTCGACTAAAACACCCTGTATCTGCCACTGTGTCATCTAAAACATTCAACAAACCTTGAAAATACTCACTCCATCTCCTCACATCACCACTACTTGTTATTACCTCCCATTAGCCCCCTTCACCGATGTTCCATTTGTTCTCTTGTCTTACGCGCTTTATTTACCTCCTTCCAAAACATCCTTTTGTTCTCCCTAAAATTTAATGATACTCTCTCACCCCAACTCTCATTTGCCTTCTTTTTCACCTCTTGCACCTTTCTCTTGACCTCCTGCCTCTTACTTTTATACATCTCCCAGTCATTTGCACTATTTTTTTTGCTAAATCGTCCAAATGGCTCTCTCTTCTCTTTCACTAATAATCTTACTTTATCCCACCACTCACTACCCTTTCAATCTGCCTACCACCCATTCTTCTCATGCTACAAGCATCTTTTGCGCAAGCCATCACTGCTTCTTTATATACATCCCATTTCTCCCCCATTCACCTTACGTCCTTTGCTCTCACCTTTTTCCATTCTACACTCAGTCTCTCTTGGTACTTCCTCACAAAGTCTCCTTCCCAAGGTCACTTACTCTCACCCCTCTCTTCACATCAACATTCTTTCTTCTTTTCTGAAAAGCTCTACAAATCTTCACCTTCGCCTCCACAAGATAATGATCAGACATCCCTCCAGTTGCACCTCTCAGCACATTAACATCCAAAAAGTCTCTCTTTCTCGAGCCTATCAATTAACATGTAATGCAATAACGCTCTCTGGCCATTTCTCCTACTTACATGATTTTTAAACAGCTATTCCCAATCACTAGTCCTTCTTCAGCACACAAATCAGAAGCTCTTCACCATTTCCATTCACAACACTGAACACCCCCATGTACACAAATTATTCCCTCAACTGCCACATTACTCACCTTTGCATTCAAATCACCCATCACTATCACCCCGGTCTCCTGCATCAAAACTGCTAACACACTCACTCAGCTGCTCCCAAAACACTTGCCTCTCATGATCTTTCTTCTCATGCCAGGTGCATAGGCACCAATATATAGAGTGTCAGGTACCCGTTTTACCGACGAACCCCTAGGGGTAGATGAACATTTGGGTAAATTGTGGGCCGACTGCTGCAACCAGGATTTGAACCTATGTGTTCGACCCTGGACGGCCAGTGAATGTCTCACTGTCAGGAACGTTAACCGCTACAACACGGACGTCCATTTCATATATTCTCTAGCAATACGTTATAAACCTACGATAAAGCTTGGAAAACACACAGCAGAAACTACTACAACGGATGACTAAATACGTCATAAGTTCAGCCCAATCTCAATTTCAGACTATGGTTTGTAAAGCGTTGGAGTATGATCTGAACTCGATGTATACAATACAGGTTTAGGTATACCTTTTGAGCACGATGGTCAGTATTACCTTTGGTTATCTGACATGACTTAACCCTTGAAGGTCAAGTCATATGTCATACCAATATACATACCCAAGGATCGTAACACCACGCTTAAAGGGGTTGGAATACATGGTCCTGGAGGTAAGAAAGAGCTCACAACGAAGGCAACTTAGGGAGGAGAGCCACTCACCATTACGCAACCTGTGATCTTTCTGGGCACGTGTGGCTGACACGTTCACGCGGTGTGTGTGTGTGTGTGTGTGTGTGTGTGTGTGTGTGTGTGTGTGCATTCTACCGGGATCCGCCTGCTGGAGGTTACATCACCGGTGAAGAGTCATCTTTGGCGACGCTGCGTCGTCGAGAGTACAGTGTCTACAGGGAACATCTCACTCTATCATTTCCCTGCTGCTTGAAGCACCACAGCCTTGGAGCTACATGAGCCCTGGAAATGATGTGCTGGAGTAACTCTAAAACACGTTTTAAAAAAAGAGGTCTTAAGGCAATTGACACCAGTTTTGGACAAGAAAAAGGAGTTCTTAGTCTCCTTTACGAACAAATCAATCCACTCCACCCTAAACTATGCCTCACCCGTTTAGTCTCCCCTCTTTGAAAAGTAAGTGTAAATACCACAAACCACACAAGACAGGACGTCATCAACAACCAATGGCTGCTTAGCAAACATAAACATTCAATACCTGCACAATAAAGAAAAAATACTTGGACTAAAAACTCACTGAATTGCTTAGCACTCAGTTCTATGCAACGACACTAGACTCTTCCTACCCAACCACTTCAAACCAACAAGAATCCCCAAAGTAAAGATAAAATTATCATCCATGATTCAGCCTTCAACATCCTATATTTACAGAAATTCCTTCCACAGCAAACAAAGACAACGACAAAGCATATAAACATTTAACAATTTGACGAGAACTACACAAACGCTATCTCGACCAGTCTTACCAAACTCCACTCCACCAAACACTTTTTAAAACTGCATCCCTCAGGCATGTAAGAGTTATTTTTTCTCGTCTGCATTGCGGCCAACACCCATCACCCCAACATAATAAACACTGATTTACCAAATAATAAAGATCCTCATTCCTAAGATGCAACTTTCATACTGAAGACAATGAACATTTGATCGTCCTATACTCACCTCACACAAGCATACACATATCGCCATTTTTCTTGACCTGTGGTTCCGCCCAGTGGACGACGAAGCTGGTCTTCTAAGTCCTGCGGGTGCCCATGACCTCAAACTTACGAATCTGGTGAAAAGCCGGGTCGCCCTGTCGTGCTTAAGGGTCGTACCATTGTGATCAAGGGTTGTACTTCAGCGTTTAAAGATTTAAAAAAAAAAAAACTACAGTATATCCAGTGCCATACTAATAACAATAATCACAAAATTAATTTTTTCTAAGGCATAAACATCTGAACCAGTATTGCTCTGTAAGTCAAACGGATTGACTGACCAGCTCTGGGAAAGTTCTACGTCCTTTTGCAGATAAGGAACGTTCGATGTTGTACTCTCAAGTAGCTGATAGCTGTCCAAAAGTACCACTCGAATGAATGGTAAATGACCTCCAGTACACATGGGTCCAGTCAAGTGGGTGTCATCTCTAGTAGACTAGGGGGACTTAAATGTCCCCATTTCACAGTCGACGTTCAGCATTATCGGCTAAGCTGTTAAGCTGTCACTCTGGCTGATAAGGAAAAGCCAGAGAGAGGGGCCGAGTGAGGATATTCCCTCTAAGGTTCAGTCCTCTGCTTTATACCTATCTCGCTAACGTAGGAAGTTACTAATATCTATGAGAGAATTTATATATATATATATATATATATATATATATATATATATTATATATATATATAATATATATATATATATATATATATAATATATGTATATATATATATATATTTTTTTTTTTTTTTTTTTTTGCTTTGTCGCTGTCTTCCGCGTTTGCGAGGTAGCGCAAGGAAACAGACGAAAGAAATGGCCCAACCCACCCCCATACACATGTATATACATACGTCCACACACGCAAATATACATACCTACACAGCTTTCCATGGTTTACCCCAGACGCTTCACATGCCTAAATTCAATCCACTGACAGCACGTCAACCCCGGTATACCACATCGTTCCAATTCACTCTATTCCTTGCCCTCCTTTCACCCTCCTGCATGCTCAGGCCCCGATCACTCAAAATCTTTTTCACTCCATCTTTCCACCTCCAATTTGGTCTCCCACTTCTCCTCGTTCCCACCACCTCCGACATATATATCCTCTTGGTCAATCTTTCCTCACTCATTCTCTCCATGTGCCCAAACCATTTCAAAACACCCTCTTCTGCTCTCTCAACCACGCTCTTTTTATTTCCACACATCTCTCTTACCCTTACGTTACTTACTCGATCAAACCACCTCACACCACACATTGTCCTCAAGCATCTCATTTCCAG
Organism: Panulirus ornatus; assembly: GCF_036320965.1. Taxonomy (NCBI): domain Eukaryota; kingdom Metazoa; phylum Arthropoda; class Malacostraca; order Decapoda; family Palinuridae; genus Panulirus; species Panulirus ornatus. Next base: position 22,423,538 of record NC_092248.1, on the reverse strand, counting down.
CACATCCATCCTCCTGCTCACAACTCTATCCATAGCCCACGCCTTGCAACCATACAACATTGTTGGAACCACTATTCCTTCAAACATACCCATTTTTGCTTTCCGAGATAATGTTCTCGACTTCCACACATTCTTCAAGGCTCCCAGGATTTTCGCCCCCTACCCCACCCTATGATCCACTTACGCTTCCATGGTTCCATCCGCTGCCAGATCCACTCCCAGATATCTAAAACACTTTACTTCCTCCAGTTTTTCTCCATTCAAACTTACCTCCCAATTGACTTGACCCTCAACCCTACTGTGCCTAATTACCTTGCTCTTATTCACATTTACTCTTAACTTTCTTCTTTCACACACTTTACCAAACTCAGTCACCAGCTTCTGCAGTTTCTCACATGAATCAGCCACCAGCGCTGTATCATCAGCGTACAACAACTGACTCACTTCCCAAGCTCTCCCATCCCCAACAGACCTCACACTTGCCCCTCTTTCCAAAACTCTTGCATTCACCTCCCTAACAACCCAATCCATAAATAAATTAAACAACCATGGAGACATCACACACCCCTGCCGCAAACCTACATTCACTGAGAACCAATCAGTTTCCTCTCTTCCTACACGTACACATGCCTTACATCCTCGATAAAAACTTTTCACTGCTTCTAACAACTTGCCTCCCACACCATATATTCTTAATACCTTCCATAGAGCATCTCTATCAACTCTATCATATGCCTCTATCATATATATATATATATATATATAATATATATTAATATATATATATATATATATATATAATAATATATAATATATATATATACATATATAGATAGATAGATAGATAGATAGATAGATATATAGATAGATAGATATTGGAAAGGATCACAATTTTCCGCGTGATCAAGATATTCCTGAGTCCACGGGGAAAATGAAACACGAAAAGTTCCCAAGTGCACTATCGTGTAATAATCACATCATCAGGGGAGACACAAGAGAGAAATATAACATTCAGTTGATATACATCGAAGAGACGAAGCTAGGACGCCATTTGGTAAACATGTAATTGTCCAAAACATGTTTTGGACAAGCGAAGCTTGTCATGAGAAGCGTGGGAGGTGGGCAGATTAGAAAGGGTAGTAAGTGGTGGGATGAAGAAGTAAGATTATTAGTGAAAGAGAAGAGAGAGGCATTTGGACGATTTTTGTAGGGGAAAAAATGCAAATGAGTGGGAGATGTATAAAAGAGAGAGGCAGGACGTCAAGAGAAAGGTGCAAGAGGTGGAAAAGAGGGCAAATGAGAGTTGGGGTGAGAGAGTATCATTAAATTTTAGGGAGAATAAAAAGATGTTTTGGAAGGAGGTAAATAAGGTGCGTAAGACAAGGGAACAAATGGGAACTTCAGTGCAGGGGGCAAATGGGGAAGTGATAACGAGTAGTGGTGATGTGAGGAGATGGAGTGAGTATTTTGAAGGTTTGCTGAATGTGTTTGATGATAGAGTGGCAGGTATAGGGTGTTTTGGTCGAGGTGGTGTGCAAAGTGAGAGGGTTAGGGAAAATGATTTGGTAAACAGAGAAGAGGCAGTAAAAGCTTTGCGGAAGATGAAAGCCGGCAAGGCAGCGGGTTTGGATAGTATTGCAGTGGAATTTATTAAGAAAGGGGGTGACTGTATTGTTGACTGGTTGGTGAGGTTATTTAATGTATGTATGATTCATGGTGAGGTGCCAGAGGATTGGCGGAATGCTTGCATAGTGCCATTGTACAAAGGCAAAGGGGACAAAGATGAGTGCTCAAATTACAGAGGTATAAGTTTGTTAAGTATTCTTGGGAAATTATATGGGAGGGTATTGACTGGGAGGGTGAAAGCAAGTACAGACCATCAGATTGGGGAAGAGCAGTGTGGTTTCAGAAGTGGTAGAGGATGTGTGGATCAGGTATTTGCTTTGAAGAATATATGTGAGAAATACTTAGAAAAGCAAATGGATTTGTATGTAGCATTTATGGATCTGGAGAAGGCATATGATAGAATTGATAAAGATGCTCTGTGGAAGGTATTAAGAATATATGGTGAAGGAGGCAAGTTGTTAGAAGCAGTGAAAAGTTTTCATCGAGGATGTAAGGCATGTGTACGTGTAGGAAGAGAGGAAAGTGATTGGTTCTCATCGGCAGGGGTGTGTGATGTCTCCATGGTTGTTTAATTTGTTTATGGATGGGGTTGTTAGGGAGGTGAATGCAAGAGTTTTGGAAAGAGGGGCAAGTATGCAGTCTGTTGTGGATGAGAGAGCTTGGGAAGTGAGTCAGTTGTTGTTCGCTGATGATACAGAGCTAGTGGCTGATTCATGTGAGAAACTACAGAAGCTGGTGACTGAGTTTGGTAAGTGTGTGAAAGAAGAAAGTTGAGAGCAAATGTGAATAAGAGCAAGGTTTTTACGTACAGTAGGGTTGAGGGTCAAATCAATTGGAAGGGAAGAAATGGGAGACCAAATTGGAGGTGGAAAGATGGAGTGAAAAAAAATTTGAGTGATCGGGGCCTGATCTGCAGGAGGGTGAGAGGCGTGCAAGGAAAAGAGTGAATTAGAACGATGTGGTATACCAGGGTCGACGCGCTGTCAATGGATTGAATCAGGGCATGTGAAGTGTCTAGGGTAAACCATGGAAAGTTCTGTGGGGCCTGGATGTGGAAAGGGAGCTGTGGTTTCGGTGCATTATTACATGACATCTAGAGACTGAATGTGAACGAATGGGGCTTTTGTTGTCTTTTCCTAGCGCTACCTCGCGCACATGAGGGGGGACGGGGTTGTTATTTCATTTGTAGCGAAGTGGCGATGGGAATGAATAAAAGCAGACAGTATGAATGATGTACATGTGAATATATGTATATGTGTGTGTGTATACATATATGTATACGTTAAGATGTATAGGTATGTATATTTGCGTGTGTGGACGTGTATGTATATACATGTGTGTGTGGGTGGGTTAGGCCATTCTTTCGTCTGATTCCTTGCGCTACTTCGGTAACGCGGGAGACAGCGACAAAGCAAAATAATTAATGTATATATATATATATATATATATATATATATATATATATATATATATATATATATATATACATATACATATATATATATATATATATATATATATATATATATATATATATATATATATATATATATAGACAACTGACATAATTGAACTTGCGACAGATGTTCCAATTACACAGAAGAAAGTAACGATCCTTTGCCACAACTCACTTTGTGAATCTTCTGAGCTCAGTACAGTTCTGGAAAGTGTGGTGATGTGGGTCATGATGAGCTCTTGGTCGGCACTTCGTTTGAACAACAGCTGAAAATGATTATCCTATAAATCTATCATCATGTATTTATAGATATTTCTAGTGTTTATGAAAAGTGGTGTTTCTCAAAGCCGTATGTACATATATATTTCTAACCCTGAGTCACTCAGCCATGTAGCTATAGCCTGCTGGGAGCTGGCAAGTGACACAGTAAGATACTCATGCAACTAATATCTCTTCAACAATATTTAAGATTCTTAGTGACGCCTTGCCGGTCATGCAAAAGCCCATATTTAGCTGAGCATGATATAAGAGAGATTATTGCAGGGAAAATACGGTCCCTGACTGACTGACTGTTGCCACAAAACTTGAGGCGAGAAATATGGTAGGGAAGCCATCGTCCATAGAAGTACATGTTCCTCCATAATTCTGTCATAAGTAATTCTGATTTATTCATTGACACCTAAAGTTCAGGCACTGCACTGCACCAGTACGAGAAGATATATTCCCCGACACTGTTCTTCAAGGATATTAACCGTTAAATAAAAACACTTGAAGGAGCGACCTTCAAACTCACTGAGCTATTTCACGCCAGTAATTCTAAGCAAACCAAAGTCAACAGTGATGTGTGCATGCGCCACTTCAAGCCGCACATGCGCAAGAGGTAAAAGTTACACTGAGCATGCGCAAGAGGCAAAAGCTTCAATGAGCATGCGCAAGATGTAAAAGTCACACTAAGCATTCGCAAGAGGTAAAATCTACACTGATCATGCACAAGAGGTAAAAGCTACACTGAGCACGCGCAAGAGGTAAAAGTTACATTGAAGTACAATGCGCAAGAGGTAAAACTTACACTGAACATGCGCTATAACGTAAAACTTAAGCTGAGCATCAATCCTAACTGGAACCTCAGAGTATGATATTGCTGCTTAAATGATGTACGTTGGCGTTGGCTGGAGACGAAGTTGTCGTCTGCACGTAAACAAAGTACACGTTTCAGGTATACAGTTTGGCTCATGACCATACCTGGGCCTTCATCATTTTACCGAGTCTGTACACCTGAAAAATATCGTTATAACTCGTGAAACAGCATCATGTAAATACATATATATACGTTTCAATTAGGTTATGTAGGATTGAACTGATCAATATAAAGGGACTAGGGTTGTACAGCTGTCAAAAAATGGTGCGAGACGAAGCGGCTGTTTCTCACGTGCACCTGAATCTGAAAGCAAGAAAACATGGTCGGACGTTCTTATTGGTGTGTTATGTGCGGGAAAATCCAAACTCACACACCCGCAATATGTGTATCATCGATTCCCTCAAAAAAAAACAATATCGGTAAGTACTGTTCTTTGCTCTTAACGTATGCTTGTTGAGAATTAACACCGGAGTGACATAACCTAGAATAGGCCGACCCAGTAGCTGTGAATGCGTGATATAATGCCAAGTTTAGTTCATTCACATTTGTAAACTTCTCTTAATTTGGAAGAATTCCAGATTACAATCATTGTTTCTGCAGGTGTATCATGTGGCAGAATGCTGTCATCATCTTTCATCAAGAATTTATGTGTCAGGAGAGATAAAGCATCATGCTAGAGCCTTATTCATAAATGAGGATCTTAAATGTTTGAAACTGCTGATGGCTGATGATTCATTGATCATTGGGAAAAAAATAGTTCATTACTCATATGAGACCAGTGGCAACCCAGCAGGACTGAGTCAATGATTTAACTTTATAACATCCACAAAGGTTTCCGTGACTCTCTAGTTTAACTTGGGACTTTTATGATCAGTCAAATTACTCATTAAACATATTCTTATATTCATAAAGCCACATAGTCCCTCCTCGTTTCTTACGAATAATTACAGATATGTATATTCATATCTATTTATTATACTATATCGCTGTCTCCCACGTTAGCGAGGTAGCGCAAGGAAACAGACGAGAGAATGGCCCAACCCACCCACATACACATGTATATACATACACGTCCACACACTCACATATACACACCTATACATTTCAACGTATACATATATATACATACACAGACATATACGTATATACTCATGTACATAATTCATACGTGCTGCATTTATTTATTGCCGTCGCCACCCTGCCACACATAAAATGACACCCCCTCACCATGCACGCGCGCAAGGTAGCACTAGGAAAAGACATGTATAATGCACTGAAGCCACAGCTCCCTTTTCACATCCAGGCCCCACAAAACTTTCCATGGTTTATCACAGACGCTTCAAATGCTCTGGTTCAATCCATCGATAGCACGTCGACCCCGGTATGCCACATCGTTCCAATTCACTCTATTCCTTGAGCGCCTTTCACCCTCCTGCATGTTCAGGCCCCGATCGCTCAAAACTTTTTCATTCCATCCTCCCATCTCCAATTTGGTCTC